>NC_060210.1:140152500-140452500 GCF_021130785.1 Homalodisca vitripennis | reverse complement strand
GACAAAAAATATTGCAAAGCTAGAGAGAATTAATCAGAACATTCTTTATTACATACGTTTCCGTACGTAAACTAAGAGGAATTTAATGATATGTATACATTTTTAGAAACATCTAGGCGGAACTTATGTAATTGATTAACAAGAAAAGAGTAGAGTAGCAGTCTTATACTTTTAAGAAATAATAGATGGAATAGTACATTGTGTTGGTGACCACGTGCTTCAATAATGAATCCAATATATAAAAGTTAAATTCTGAAGTATTTTATTGATTAGAGAATGTTGAATGAGCATATTCACATATGAGTCTCAGTAAATTGTACTGAGACTTACAGAAGACCGTGTATAAACAGTTTGTGATGGTATGTCGCAGGCTTCAGTTTTACTTAGCTGTCTAACTCTCTGTAATTTAGTACCCCAAAACTCGTATATTAGGGCCTAGTCAAAATGATTATATAAAAGCTGATTTGAAAACTTCAATTCGCATTTTTAAGTGAAAACTATGACATTCAAGTAGAATATTCGTATGTTGTCGAAACATTCCTTTGCACATATTCCTAAGAAGACCTATCGTGGCCTTATAGTCAGTCATGTCACCTTAAAAGAAGGCGAGGATAGATTTGTTCCAGCTTCTTCCAGTCAAAGCGCAAGATGTATTTCATCAATTATTGTAATAGTATAGTTATCGGACCGTAAGATTTGTTCTCAACAATACAAAGTTAAGCACAGATATTCATTTAAAAGCGTAACATTAAAGGAATTAGAAATCATATGTCGATTCCTTGTATTAGCGCAATTTAAAAAAATCTTAAGCCAAACAAAAATTAAATTAAGCAGGAGGTTTCAATTTTTGCGTATTAATTTAATTTACACTATTAATTAATATATTGCCGATAATTATTAGTGTAAATTCAATACGCTCCTTAAAAATTTCAATCTGCAATGAATTTTGTTTTAACTCTTTTTTTCAAAATGTTCTAACCTAATAAGATTTTATTTTAAATACTTCATAAAAATAATACATCTTTATACCCTTAAGTTCATAGGAAATTAATTACATTTTAAAAACATATTTCTAAAATCTTACAGTGGCATAAACAAGGTATTTAGTTTATGAAGTACGTTATTTTATTTATTTAATACCACTAATATATTAAATTATCATATTCCTCCTGTTACTGTTTAAACGTACAAATCTAGACAGAAGTATTCTAAAACTATTTCATTCAGATTATCAGATATCGTGGAAAATTTTGTGCCCAGAAATCAGACAGTAAATTAACTACTTATCCAACAGTAAGCAGGAGGTTTGTTATCCAATGCCGGATTCAAGAATGTTTATACTGAAAATTGAACAATCCAGCCTACAATAGTTCTTCTTTTTCAGATCCCGGTCATATATTCGAACTTACCATAAGCTACTTTGATTTGTTCTCTTTAGAAGAATCAGCTATCTCATATTTGCGCTGAGATTTACATATGTTTAAAACTTAGTCAACCTCATTTACATTCTTAATGTGTTTATCAGTGAAGGGGAAATTAACCTGGGAAATGGTCTGATATACGTGCCCAACCTGTTTATAACACAAATTTAAATAATACGACACATACAGGTACACAAAACACCGTCTATGTCAATACATAAATTTACAAAAGTGTTTTATAGTCGAATATACAGATCTTTCAATTAAAAGAACATATAAATAAATACATATAGATCATATACATATGGCTAAAATTAAAGCATAGAGATGTATGTAAATTTATGAAATATTATTTGCGTACGTGGCAGTTTCATTGAAGCAAAGAATATAATATTAGTTTCAGTTTTTTATGACTGTTTTCGGATATTTCAATATCTATCATTTATTTCAAGTCAAACTTTCCAAATTTTTCACTTTTAGGATTTTTATCTAGATCTCATATTCTATGCTTAGCGTACAATACGCAACAAAGAACATGCTACGGGACTTGTAGTTGAGCCTCGCGCAGCAGTGAATGTATAGTCTCAGCTCAGTAGCTATCTCACTAATATCCTCACCTCATGTCTCTATATTTCATAAGTTTCCTTTACTGACAAGAGTAAGTTGAGTGACACGATCTGCAGGAAAATAAAAGTTTGATTTGCGAACTGCTTTAAGTTGGATTTCACATAGATTAACTATGTTTACATGTTAAAATCATAATTAACACCATGTCCAATAAAATTAAAAACTAATAAAATTTATAGCTTAGAGCCAGGCAATGTATAAATAAATGTTTTATTACAAAATATTACAAAGTTTTTTACGAAACATTTGCAATGAATGATGTAGAGTTTTCACGAAACAGCTATGATAAGAAATTCGGAACTTTTTAATGCGTACACGTGATCGGAATATGAGCAATTACTATCTGGTTTTTATTATTAATCTAAGTAAGTCTTTGTACTGGGAGATTTTAAAGCCTCTTAATAATGTTTAAATGAGTCAAAATGTCCTATAGAAGTAAATAGAAATGGTCACGTAACTTTTGTACAGCGCAACGCGGGATATAAGATTGAGACATAAAGTTTTCAAAGATTAGACGTCGCATGAAATTATTAAAATGGAACTTTACAATATTTCAATATTCGAAAAAAAAGATTGTAGGCACTTCTGGTCCTTCACGCCTACATCATTATAAAACCAATATGGAGTGATATATTAAGTAATTTAAGGTTTAAACCTCTATTCTCTACACATATTTGTGAATATTACCCTAGCGACAATGATAATATTCTTTACAAGCCGGCTGAATAGAACGTCCTTAATTTTTTCTTCGTAAGAACAATTTAAAATCTTAAATGTGTTTTAGCTCTTATTTTGATTCACACAATCATAGGTGACGTGTAATTTTAAATGTAAAACTTAATACATATCCAATCCGTGTATTATATTTTCAAGTAACAAAGAGAACTGTTCCAATATTTATACGGTTAAATACAACATTAAAGAAAAATCAATAATTAATAAAAATATTAAATATATAAAAAACTTTAGGGTGCGTATACATGTTTAAATGACACACTTCCCATCATTTTACGATTAAAAATTAAATCCAAATGTTTTTAAAGTTCAACTTATATTTATTTCTGGGCTAAAATGAAGATACACACTTTGTATAGCTGGATCTTAAACAAATGTTTACAGTCTAATCAAATCTGGAAATTTTTTACTATAATGGGTGTGGAAAATTCAACAATATTTACCCCGAAAAAGTAGCTCAATATATATTAAAATTAGATTTAAATAACTAAAACTTTAAAATAGGGACTAACTTAATAATTATTATGAAATATAATAAAAACACAGGATCAAAGATTCATCACTTCTGTGATTAAAGAGAATCAGTTCTGTGACCTACCAAATTTATATAAATTAAAGGGATGTACAATAAAATAAAGATCATATAATTATGAAAAACCTCCGTCAAAAAAACTTTTGTGTTTGTTCTGTGATTTAAATTAACAATAAACTAGAGGCAGTAATCATACGAGATAAAGTACTTAATTTAATCCCTATGTGTTAACTGGTGAAATTAAAATTTTTTCTCGTGTATTTTACAATATTTTCATGGTAAGTAATTTTTAAATATTATTGAATTACAGCAAAATTATACGGAACAGCTCGAGTGGGCTAACAACAAAGATCAGATATGTTCTATGAAAAATGTATGTTCGCTTTGGTAAATACACAATAGTATATATCTGTGGGAGTAAATTTTGGATTTAAATAATGTAAGTAAACAAATAAAATTTTTCTGAGAGGATATAAATTGTGTCCATCTCTGTAATAGAATTCTGAATGTCAACAACAAACCTAAAGCTGTCTGGGCAATTATCAATGAGAATCTTAACAATAAAAAAGGAAAAAAAGGGCAGTTTAACCCTTTTTTAAAAGTTTTTTTAAATAAAAAAAAAGACACTTGGGTAAAAAACCAAAAACCCGGTTTTCAAAAATTTGTTGGGGGGGGGCCTTTTTTTAAAAAATAATTGGTTTTATTTTTCTAAAAGAAAATTAAATCCTTTTTTAATCCAAAAAACTTCAACCCCCCCAAAATTTAAAAGGGGGCCCCAAAAATTTACCTTTTTTGGATTTAAAAATTTTTAACCAAAATTTTTGCCCCTGTTGAGTGGGTTTTAAAAAAAAGGGATTTTAAATTTTAGATTTTTGGGGATTTAAGGGTTAAAAAAAAAAGGAGGTTTTTATCAAAGGCTTTTTTTAAAAAACTCATTAATTTAACGGGGGCAAAATTTAAAAGCTGAATGTTTTTTTACTTTTTCCCTGAAAATTCTTGGGGGGGGTTTTTTAAAAAAAGGTTTTTTTTTTAAAATTTTAATTTTTGTTTTCCGTTTACATTTTGGGCCTTTGAAAGTTCCCTTAAAAGGGGGCCTTTTTTTTTAATAATTTTTTTTTATTAACAAAAAGTTTCAACCTTTTTTTCCGAAAAAAGGGCAAAAAAAAAAAAAAATTTTTGGAATTTTTGGGGGTTTTTAAAATTTTTTTTTGGTTTGCCTTTTATAAATTTTTTTTAAAGGGGTTTTTTTTGGGGGGGGGCAAAAAAGTTTTTCCAAGATTTTTTTTTAATTTTTTTTTAAAAAAAAACTTTTTAAAAGGCCCAAAAAATTTTTGTAAAATTTTTTTAAAAAGTTTTTTTTCAGTTTTTTTTTAATTCCAAAAAAGGTTTTTTTCCCCTTTTTGGGAAAAAAAAAAAGGGTTATTTTTTGGTTAAATATTTTTTTTTTCAAATTTGTTTAAGTAAATTTTTTGGGAAAGGGGTATTTAAAAATTTTTTTTCTGATTTCAGTTTTAGCCCGGTTTTACAGATCAAATTTTTAAAGGGGAAAAAAAAAAACCTTTTTTTGGGTTAAAGTTTTAAATTTTGTGGGGTTTTTTTTTTTTTTATAAAGGGACTTTTTTTTAATTTTTTAAAAAATGGTTAATTAGAATATAAAAACAAAAATGTTTACCTTTGGGTTTAATTTGGTTTTAGGGGTTTTTTTAAAATCCCAAAAGGGATTTTTTAAAAAGGCTTTTTTTTCAAAATAAAAAAGGGTTTTAAAAAAAAATTTTCCCAAAAACATTTTTTTAAAAACCTTAATTTAAAAATAAAAATTTTTTTTAAAATTTTTTTTTTAAATGGTTTTTTTGGGTAAAAATTTTTTTTTTGGGTTTTAAAAAATTTTTTGTTTTAAACCCAAAAATTTAAACCTTTAAACGGGGGGGGTTTAAAGAAAATCAAGAAAAAAAGAAAAAATTTAAAATTTTAAAAGGTTACCCCCAGTTTTTTCTTTTCCCTTTTGGGTAGGCTTCCCGGGCTTTGCCCCCAAGGTTTTTTTCAATTTTTGGGCCCCGGTTTTGAAAATTTCAAAATAATAAAAAATTAAATGGTTTTGCTGCCTTTTTTTAAAAATTTTTTTTTTGGTTTTGGTTTGAAAAAAAAAATCTTTTTGTTTTTTTGCTTTGGAATTTAAAATTCCTTTTTCCCTTTTTAAAAAAAAAAAGAAAAAAAAGTTTTTTTTTGAAAAAAAAGAAAAAAACCAAAAAATTTTTTGGGGTTTTCCCCTGATTTTGGGTTTTGCTTGGTTTTTAAGTTTGGTTTTAAAAAAACCAAAATTAAAGGTAAATTTTTTTAAAAAATTGGGGGTTTTTCCCCAAGGCAAATTCCATTTTTTTGAAAAAAGAAATTTAAAGGTTTTTTTTTTTTAAAAAAAACCCCCCAAAATTTATTTTTAAGTTTTTTTTTTTCTTTTAAAAGAAATTTTTAAAAAAAATGTTTTTCCGGTAAAAACCCATAAAATAATTTTCAAAAAATCCTTTGGGGGTTTTAATGTAAGCCCCTTCAAAAAGGGGAAGTTTTTTTTGGAAAATGTTTTTTTAAATTTAAAAATTATTTTTGAATTTGAAGATAAATAAATGGATTTTTTTTAAAAATTTTTTTTAAAAAAAACAAGGATTTTTTTTTTTGATGAATAAAAAAAAATTTTTCCAAAAGTGTTTTTAATTTTGAATTAAAGTAAACAATTTTTAAAAATTTTTAACTTTACAAAATTTTTAAAAATTTTAAAAAAGGGGAAAAAAATTCCCAAAAAAAAGTTTAAAAAAATTTTTATGTTTTTAAAAACGTAATTTTTATTTTATTTTTTTTTTCCTAAAAAACAATTTTTTGAAAAAAAAAAAAAAATTTTTTTTTATTTCAAAAATTTTAAAAAAAAATAAATAAACTTTTTAAAAATAAAATAATTTTTTTTTTTTTTTTAAAAGAATTTTTTAAAATTTTTTGATTTTAAAAACAAAAACAATAACTAGCATAAAAAATTGTATCGCCCCTTTTTTTTTTAATTCATTTTTATTAAGTTTGGTACAAAAGAAAAAAAAAATTTTTTTCCCCCAAAAGTTTTTAATTTTTTTTAAGTAATTTTAAAAATCATTGAAAATTAAATTTTAAAAATTTTTAATTGTTTTACCAAAAAGGTCACACAAAAAAAAACCCCCCCAAAAACCCCCCCCCCCCCCAAAAAACACCCCCCCAAAAAAAACCCCAACCAAAACCAAAAAACCCCAAAAAAACCAAAACCCCCAAAAAAAAATAAAAAACCCCCCCCAAAAAAAAAAAGCCAAAAAACCCCACACCCCCAAAACAACCCCCAAAAAACCCCCCAAACCCCAAAACCCCCAATTTTTAAAAAAAATAAAATTTTTCCCCTTTTTTTTTTGGGGTTTTTTTGGGGGGGTTTTTTTAAAAAAAAAATTTTTTTAATTAAAATATTAAAATTTTTTTAATATTAATATTAAATATAAAAATTTTTAAAATTTTAAATTAACAATTGGGATTTTTAAAAAATTTTTAAAACACACAAAAAAAACCCCAAATTTGTTAAAAAAAAATTTTTTTAAATTTTTTTTAAAAACAGGGGGGTGGGGGTTGGGTTTCTTAATTAAATTTTTCAAATACAATAGGAATTTTTTTCTATAAAAAATACAAATTCTAAACAAATTTTTTTTTTAATTAACAAATTTTTTACATAAAAATTTTTGGGAATTTTAAAAAAAATTTCATTTCATCACCTTTTAAATTTTAAAAGAAAATGCAAGAAATTTTTTACCCTTTTAAAGGGATTAAACAAAATTTACCCCTTAGCAAAAAAGGGCTTAAATATTGTAAGGAGCACCAAATATAATTTTTTTTTTTTTATTTAAGTTTTTAAGGTTTAATCAAAATTTTTATTTTTTTTTGGGGGTTTTTTTTTAAAAAAAACAAAAAAAGGTTGGGGGAAAAATTTTTAAAACCCAATATTTAAGCTTGTTTGGGTTGATACAGAGAGGGTTTAAGATCATAATGCCCTTTACCCCTTTTCCCTTTTAACCCCATTTTTAATCAACGAATATATTTGATTTATTCCCTTTTTTTTTTGTAAAAAATTTCCCCTTTTTAAGCAAAGGTTTATTTTTCTTTGAAAATTTTGATGCCTCTCCCTTTTCCCCCCTTTGAAAAGGGGGGTTTTTTAAATTTTTTATGGATAACAAATTTTAATTGGGCCCCCCAAAAATTTCGTAAGGGAAACATTTTTAAAATATCCTCTCCCAGGGCCCGGAAAATTGTAAACCCCCGAAGCCGCAAAAAAGGATATCCAAACTTTTTCCAAAAAAAGGTTTTTAATAAAAAATTTAAGAAAAATTTTGAAAAAATTTTTTAAAAAATAAAATGTTTGAATTTAAAAAAAGTCTAAATTTTCAAAAATTAAAAGAAATTTTTCCCCCAAATTTTTTAAATTTTAAATTTTAAAAAAAAATTTTAAAAAAAATTTTAAGAGTTAAATTTTAAATTTAAAAATTTTTTGAACCCAAAAAACCCCCAAAATTTTTTTTATCCCAATAAATAAACCAAACATTTCTATCCCCCAAAAAAAAAATTTTAAATTTCCAAAAAAGGAATTCGGGGGTTTTTGAAGGATTTTGGCTGACCAGTTTACCGCACAAAAATTTTTAACCGGTTTTTCCCTGGGAAAATTGTTTTTTAAAAAAAAGTTTTTGGAAAGGGGAAAAAATTAAAAAAACGAAGGTACGAAGTTAAAAAAAAGATCTTTAAGAACTTCTTTAGGCCCCCCACATGGGCGAAAATAAATTTAATCTTTTAAATTTAGTCATTAAAGTTTTTTAAAAAATTTTCGAAATTAAAATTTAAAAATTTTTGGCCCTTTTTTTAAAACGCCCCGGGATAAAAATTCAGGGTTTTTTTTTTTCCCTTCCTTTTGCAAACAACCATTTTCCAAAAAAAACCAAGGGTTTTTTTTTGGCGCTCTCAACTAAAAACAACTACCGGACAATTTTTTCCCCAAAAAAACAAAGAAGATTTTAACAAATGGAAAAAACAAAGGTGAAATTTTGGGGGGTTTAACCCTCCCCAAGGGCCCGAAATCTATATTTACTGACCAGGGGGGGGGCACCCGAGACCCATAAAACCCCTTTTTTTTAGCCTTCCCAAAAAAAGGCGGAAAATACCTTTTAAAAGATTTTTAACATGACAAAATTAAATTAAACCCCCCTTTTTTTAAATACTTTTCTTAAAAAATTTATATTACTCACCCCCAAAATTCTAAATTTTATTTTCCAAAAAAAAAAATTTTTTTCAACCCCAGTTTTGGGGGGCCGGAAAAACTAGTTTAAAAAGTTTTTAAAAAAACACTTTCCTTTATTTAAAACCAAATTTAAAAAACCTTCCCCTATTTTTAACAAATCAATTAATTTCCCCGCATTATTTTATTTTAAAAAAACGTATTGAATGTTTTATTTTTCTTTTTAGGGGGGGGTTTTTTTAGAACCCTTTCCCCCAAACAAATAAAAAAATAAATGAAAAAAAAACAGTCAAGTTTTAAAGTTTTTAAAAATTTTTGAAAAAAAAACAGTTTTAATTACAACGTCTTAATTTGAAAAACGTTTGGGAAAGCCATTTAAAAAAACAATTGGTTTGATTTCAACCAAAGGTTTCAGGGTGAATTTTTTTTTAAAAATTTTAAGGGTTTAAAAAAATTAAAAAAAACAAAAAAAAAAATTAATCCCCCAAATTTTTTTTTATAACAAAAAATATTTTTTTTATTTTTAATCGCATTGCCCCCAAAATTTAAAAAAAGAAAAAAATTCATGAAAAAAAAGAAAAAAATTTTTTTTCTAAAATGTTTTCGAAAAGTTTTTGCCAAAAAACCAATTTTTTTTTTCCCAAAAATTTTAAATTTGGGGGTAATTTATTTTAAAAAAAAATTTAGTAACCTTAAATTTTTTTTTGAAGGGTAATTTTTTTAAAATTTTTTTTTTAAAATTTTTTTTAAAAAAAAAAGGCACTTAAAACAGTATTTTAAAAAAAAAAATTTTTTTTGGTCCCCAAAATTAATTTTTAAGAAAATGTTCCCAATTGAGATTTGAAAATTCAAAATTTTTTTTTATTTAATAAAAAAAAAAAATTTTAAAAAAAAATTTTTTTTTTAAAAATTAAAAAATTAAATTTTTTAAAAAATTTGGGAAAAAATATATTTACTTAAATTTTTTTTTTCAAAAATTTAAAAATTTTTTTTAAAAATTTTGTTTAAAAAGGGAAAGAAAGTGGTTTTCCGGGAATTTTTTTAAAATTAAAAAACCAAACCCTAACTCATTTATTAATTTAACGTTAAAAAAAAATTTTATATATTTTTACGAAAATTAGGAGGGGGGTTTTTTGAATTTCCGGGTTTTGGGTTTTTTGAAAAATAAGTTTTAAGGAAAAATTTTAAAAATTGGTTTATTTAAAAAACCGTACCTAAAATTTTTTTTTAAAAAAAAAAACCCCAAAAGGGGGAAGGGGGGGGCTAAAACTTAATTTGGGGTTAATTCTAACTTTTCCCCCTTTTTTTTTTTGGGGAAAAACAAAAAAATTAAGAAATTAAAAAAAAATTTTTGAAAATTTTTCCAAAAATTAATTTTTTTAACTTTTGTTTCCTTTAAAAGCAATTTTTTTAAAAAAAAACTTTCCCTTTTTTTTTTAGAGTTCCTAAAATTAACCAAAAAAAAAATTTTACGATCATAAAAATTTCCTAAGTTAAAAAAAGACATATTGGGGGTTTTTTTTTTTAAATTGAAATATAATTTTCCCAAACCAAGTTATTGGTTTGTTAGTATTTTAAAAATTAAAAATAAAAAATTTTATTTATTGTTTAATCTCCAAAAAAAACAAAAACAAAAAAAAAACAAAAATTTAAAAAAAAAAACAAACCCCCCAAAAAAACAAACCAAACATAACCCCCCCCAAACTTTTAAAAAACCAAAGAAAAACAAAAAAAAAAGGCAAAAACAAAAAATCCCAAACACACCACAAAAACCAGAAGGCAAAAATTACCCAAAATTTTTTAAAAAAATAAATTAAAATTTTTTAAAAATTTTTGAAAAAAAATTTTTTTATTTTGTTGGTTTTTTTAAAAAATAATTTTTTTATTTTCGGCAAAAAATAAAATTATTATTTTTTTATTTTAATTTTTTTACTCATTTTTTTACATTTTCCCCAATTATGTCCCAAAACCAAAAACAAATAAAACTGGAAAATAAAAATTTATATTTTATATGTTTTAAAAACCACTCCCCTTTTTTTTTGGTTTTTAAATTTTAAAATTTTTTATGAATAAAAGGATTTTTTAAATTTTTTTAAAACCAAAAAAATTTGTAATATTTTTTTTTGGGAGGGAATTTTTTTAAAAAAAATTCTAAAAAGATAAATTTTTAATGGACCTATAATAATAAAATTTTGTTTTTTTTTTATGCAGGTTGAAAAATTTATAACTTTTTTAAAGGGTTATTTTTTAGCAACTTCCCCCCCCCCCCCCCTTTAATTTATTTATAAATTAAATTATACTGCCCTAAAGGGGTTTTTTAATACGTTTTTTTAAATTTTTTAAATTTAAAAAAAATCAACTAAATTTTAAACTTAAAATTTTTATGCCCTAAAAACCTGATGGCTTTGTGATCCCTAAATTTTTTTTTAAAAAAAAAACCGTTTTAAAACGTAAAAAACAAAAACCATTTTGGGGCCGGGCTTTTTTTCGGTAAGCCTTGCTCTTTTTAGAATTTTTTAAAGATTTTCAAATTAAAATTTTAAATTCTTCTTTAGTCGTTTTGGAATTTAAAAACCATAGCAAGTATTTTTTTAAACTTTTAATTTAAAAATTTTTTTTAAATTTAACCTTAAATTTTAAAAACCAAGAAAATTAAAAAATCCCCCGGGAAAGCATGGGTAACCAACCTAATTGCAACAAGGAAGTTTTTTTTATTGACAAATTTTTTTTTAAAAAATTTTTAAACCAAAATTCAATAAAAAAAAAAATTTTTAAAAACCCCGTGAATTTTTTTCCTCCTAGCTTCCCAAAAAACTTTTTTTTCTTTAAAAAACACCTTAGTTTTTTTTAACATAAATTTTTTTTTTCGTAATTTTTCAAATTGGGAAAAAAAGGAAAACCCAAAACCCAAAAAAAATTTTACCAAAAAATTATTCCCAAAATAAAAAAATTTTTTTAATTTTTTTTTAAAAACTATTAAAAAAGAAAACCCGCCAAAAAAAATTTTTTTTAACCAAAATTTTAAAAAACCGGTTAAACATTTAGATATTTTTTAAAGGGGAAAAACAAAAAATTTAAATAATTTTTTAAATAAATAAACCCAATTTTCCTTAAGGCTTTTATTTTAGGGGCGGAAAAAAATTTTTTAAAAAAAAAAAGGGAAAATTCAACAAAAAAAAAAATTAAAGAATATTTTTCTCTAAAATTTACCTTGGGGGGAAAACTCGGAATTTTTAAAAATGGCTTAATAAACCCAAAAAAAAATTCCCCAAAAATCCAAAATTAAAAAAAATTAAAAAACAAATGGTTCTTAAAACCTTAAAAAACCTTAAAAGAAAAAAATTAAATACCCCCCAAAAATTTTTTATTTTATTTCCCCATTTTTTTAAACCCCCAAAATAAACCCGGATAAATTAAAAGGGGAAAAACCCCTAAATAAAACCTTTTAAAAAAATTTTTTTTTAAAATAATGACCCATAAGGAATTAATTTTTGTTAATAAAAAAAATTTGGGGCCCAAAAAGAAAGGGGCGTTTTTTTTTTAAAAAAAAAAAATTACATTTTTTTCAATTTTATTATTATAAACTTAATAATTTAAAAAATTCCAAAATTTTCCCCCTTCTTAATTTTTAAAATTTTTTAAAAAATTTTTGAAAAAACCTTCAGTTTTATTTTTTATACTCACCTTTTAAAAAAAAATAAATCATTTTTAAAAAAAATTTTTTTTTTAAAAATAATTTTTTGTATTTAAAAAGTCAAAAACCTTTTGAATTTAATTTTAAAACCCGTTTAAAAAATTAAAAAATTTTTTTTTAAGATTCCTAAATTTTTTTGCTTTAGGGGGTTTTGAAAATCAAAAAAAAGGAAAAAGGATCAAATAAAAAAATTTAAAACGGTTATTGTTTCTTTAAAAGGGGAAAAAATTTTAATAACCCCAAAATTAAATTTTTTTTTCTGAATTCCCCCAAGGGATTTTACTATTTTTAAAAAAAAATGCTTTTTCAATAAAACTAAGGTTTTAAAAGGATTTTTAAATTTATTTTGGGAATTTTTTAATTCTTAAACGTTTTGGGGTTTTTTTAAAAAAATAAAATTCCGATTTTTTTTGACTAAACCCCAGGAATATTTATTTTTTTTTAGCATTCCCACCGGGTTTTAAAAAAAAATGAAATTACAAATTTTAGAAAACCTTTTAAAAAAAAAAATTTTTTTCTAAAAAAAAGTTTTTCCCTTTTTTAAAAAAATAAATTTTCTTTAATTTTTATTGTGTTTTTACCCATTTTTAAAGTAACATTTTTAGGGAAACCCTTTTGTGCCCCCCCCCAATTTAAAAAAAAAAATTTAAATTTTTTTAAAGTAGCAATTATCAAGATTTAGGAAAAAATTTTATTTTTTCCCCCAAAAAAAATTTTAAAATAGTTTAAAAAATTTTTTAAAAACCCCCAAAAAAAATTTTTAAAATCAATTGAAATTTTTCCCAAACCAAAAAAATTTAAAAAATTTTTACTATAAAATAAAGGAAACATTTTAAAAACCCCCTTTTTTTTTAAAAAGAAATTTTTTAAACTAAACTTTTAAAATTATAATTTAAAAAATTTTAAAGTCATTAGACAAAGGGGAAATTGGCGTAAGGGTTCTAGAAAAAAACCAAATTTCTTTAAGAAAGAACTTCCCAAAACTTACAACAAGTTTACAAAAACCTTTTTTTTTTAACGTCTTAAAGTAAACCCCCCGGTTTCAAACCCAAAAAAGGATTTTTTTTGAAATTATTTTAAAAAATAACTTCTTTTTTAAATTTTTTTAAAATCGAAATCCTTTACCTAATTTTTTAATAATTTAAAAAATTTAAAATTTTTAAAATTTTTATAAAAAATTTAAATTTTTAAAACAAAAATATAACATTAAAATTTTCGTCCTTGTAGGTTTGGGATTTTTTAAACCCTTTTTAAAATTAAAAAAAATTTTGTAAATAAAATATAAAAAACCTTTTTTAAATTAGAAAAATTGTTTTTATGGGTTTTTTTAAATATTTTTAAAAAAATTTAAAAAAAAAAAAACTGTTTTGGGTTTTAAAATATACTTAAAATGAAATTTTTAAAAAAATTTTCTTTTTTAAAAAAAAATTTAAAAATTTGATATATTTTATCAACTTAAAAATTGGTATTCCAATTTTTAGAATAAATAAAGATTTAAAAATTTTTTTTCCTTTTTTTTTAAATTTTGCAAACCGAAAAAAAAACTTTTATTAAAAAATTTAAAAATTTTAAAAAATTTTTTAAAATTTTTTAATTTTCCCCAAGGTTTTTTAAACGTTAATTTGTAAATGTCAAAACGGGAAAATAAAAAATGAATTCAGGACACCATTTCTAAATTTAAATCAAATTTTTCTCGTCCAAAGAACATTTTAATTAAATTTTTTTTCCTTTTTATAACTTTTAAAAGTTTTTAAAAATTTTTTAAAAAAAAAATTTTATAATTTTTTTTTGTTTTTTAAAAAAATTTTTTATTAAAAAATTGAAAAAAAATTTAAAAATTTTTAAAAAATTTAATTTTTTTTAAATTGTGCCCCTATTATTCAAGTTTCCCAACAAAAACTCAACCGTTTTATGTTTTTTGTAAAAACATTATTTTCTATAACCCCTTTTTTAAAAAGCCTTTTGGGGGAAAAAAATTTCTTTGATTCCTTTTTTTAAAAGTATTGTAATTTTTAAATTAAATTTTTCCAAAAGTTTTTTAAAAATTTCTAATAAAATTTTTTAAAAATAAAAAAAGAAAAATTTTTTTATTTTTTTTTTTAAACCAAAAATTCAAAATTTTTTCAAAAAAAATTTAAGAAAAAAATTTTTTTTCTTATTCCCAAACGTTTTATGAATTCCCCCATTTCCCCCAAATTTTTTTGCTGGGAAAAAAAAAATTTCCTGGAACGAATTGCATTAGTTTAAAAAATTGAAAACGAATAAATTTGGGCGCATTATCCAATAAATAAAAAACAACCCACAAGGTTTAAATGGTCCTTCATAAATTTTTTTTTAAAAATTTGATTTTTTTAAAAGGGGTTTAAAAGCAATTGAAACAAGTTTTTTAAACTAAAAAAAAAACCTGTAATTTTAGATTTTTTAATTTTCAAATATAAATTGTAATTATTAAGTATTTTTTAATTTTGAAAAAATTTTAAAATATTTATTTATTTGTTAAATATAAAAATTTTTAAAAAAAAATAATTAAAATTTTTTTAAAATTTAAATTTTTTTTTAAATAAAAAAGAAAAAAAACGTTTTTCCTGAACGAGAAAAATTTTAAAAAATTTTTAAATTTGAAAAAACTGTCCTTTGGGGTAACCCCCAAAACTTTTGGGTCATAAACCCCTTACTGGGTTTTTTAAAAAACCCAGGTTTTCGTTTTATTAACCAACTTAAAATTAAAACTAATTGTTTTTTCCCGCAAAAAAAATGGGGTTTAAAAAAATAAAATTTTTTCCGGAAAAATAAAACCGTATCACAAAATTTAAAAATTCCAAAAATTTTTTTTTCTTTATTAATTTTTAAATAAATTTTTACATTTAAAAAACAAGGGAAATTTTAAATATTTTAGAACAAATTTCAAATTTTTAAAAAAATCGTTTAAAGTTGGGAAAAAATAAATTTTGGAAAATTGCCATCAAATTTTTTATTTATTTGATTTTTATCCCCATTTTTTGGGGGGCATTTTAAAAAGAAAACGAAAAATGCCCCAAAAATTTTTAAAAAAAAATTTTAAAACTAATGGGAATTTTTAGAACTTAAACCAAACCCCCCCCCAAAAACAGATTTAACCATTTTTAAAAAACCCCCCTTTTTTAAAACCCCCCCGGGGGCCCCCCCAAAAAAAAGGGATTGCCATGACCAAATTACCCGGTAATTTTTCCCCCTAAACGGTCAAAAAAATTTTAAAAAATTTTGATAGGAATTTTTTTAATCTTTTTTTAATTATCCCTTAAAAAACCGTAAACCCTAAAAAAATTTTAATTTTAAAAAAAAAATTATCAATTAATATTTTTTTCGTTTAAAATAAATCCCTTTTTTTCAAAAAAAATCTTTTATTTTTAAATTTTATTTTTTTTCCAAAACTTTTAAAAACCTTAATTGATTTTTAAAAAAACTTTAAAATTTTCCTTTTAAACAAATCAAAAATGCATTTTTTTTTAATTTTAAAAATAGATTCAATTTTAAATTTTTTGAATGGATACAATGTATTTAAATCATTTTTTTTTCGCGTTAATAATTTTTTTTAAATTTAAAGGAATTTTTTTAAAAATTTTAAAGGGATATGAATTTTCGTCTGGGTTTTTTTTTAAATTTAAAGATAAGCAAAAAATAAAAACTATAAAAATAACAAAAAAAAATCCTTTAATAAAAATAAAAAAATTTACAAAAATAAACGTAATTTTAAATTTTTTTAATTTTTAAATTTTTGGGATATTTAAAATTAAAATTTTAAAAAAGTTTAAAAAAAACAAATTTTTTAGTTTAAAAATTTTTTTTTTATTTTTAATTTAAAAATTTATGGTTTTAAGGGTTCTTTTTAAATTTTTTGTCTACCCAAATTAAATAATATCACCTGAACCCTAAACAAAATTTTTAAAAAATTTTAAACATTTTATTGGGGTTTCCCCCAATATTTTCAATCAAAAAAAAATCTTTTTTCGGTTTATGGGTAACTTTTTAAAAATAAATGGTTTTTTTTTAAAAAAATAAATTATAGTAAAAAATGAAATGGGTAAAAATTTTTTTTGCAAAAAAAAAACCCAAAAATTTTCGAGAACTAAAATTTTTTAAAAATTTTTCCCCCTTTTTAAAAAAAAATTAAATTTTTTTAAAAAAATTTAAAAAACAAAAATTTTAAAAATTTTTAAAATTTATTGATTATTTATTTATTTATTTCATTAAAAAACAAATTTGAATTTTTCATAAAAAAAATTTCTAAAAAAACCCATTCCCCTCCCCTTTTTTAAAATTTTAAACCCCCAAAAAAAACTTTTAAAATGGAATTTTCCCTTAAAGTTTAAATTTTTCGGGTTGAATTTTTACTTTTTTTCTGTGTTTTTTAAGATCAAATTTCTAAAAAAGTTTTATCTAAACATTCCCCTTTTTTGGGAAATTATCAAACCTAACCCTTTTTGGTCCCAAAAATATTAATTTTCAATAACCCAGGAAAGAAAAAACCCAAAAAAAAAATTTTTTAACTTTTTAAAACCTTTTGGGTTTTTTAAAAATTTATAGGGTTTTAAAAACCCCCTTATAACTAGGTTATTTTAAGGGGGTTAAATTAAATTTTTGGAAAATTTTTTTTGGTTTGTGAAAAATTACATTCAAAAAATTAAAAAACTTTGGGTTTAATAAATATTTTGGAAAAAAAAAAATTTTTTTTTTTTTAAAATGGAAATTTATTAAAAAATTTTGGGGAAACCCTTTTTAAAAAAAATACAATTTAAAAAGGAAAATTTTTTTTATGAAAAAATTTTTAACAAAAAGTTCAAACAGTTTTTTAAATGTGCCCAAATTTTAAAAAAAATTTTATTCCCAAAAAAGGGGGTTCAATTAAAAAAAAAATTTTAAATGGAAAACAGGTGAGTTTTTAAAAAAAAAGTTTTTAATATTTAAAAAAATTTTTTAATTTGAGTTTAACCTTTATTTTTGTAGGTTTATAAAAAAATTAGGGTTTATTGTCCTATTCAAATGCAATTTTTTATTTTGGGTGTTTTTCAAGTTTTAAAGGATTGATTTAAAAAAAAATTTTTTTTCCTGTAAATAAAAACTTTTAAATAAATAAAATTTAAAATTTTTTTTCCAAAAAACTTTAAAAAAAAAGATTTTTATCCAAAAAAATTTTTTAAATTTGAAAGAAAATTTAAAGCCTCCAAAAAAACCCAAATTTTTAATTTTTCAAAATCATTTAATTTTTCCAAAATTAAATTTTAGTAAATTTAGAAAAAACGACTTCAGAAAAAATTTAACCCATATCCTTTTAAAATAAAATTTTTTTTAATATTGATAAAATTAGAAAAAATTTTTTGAAAAAAAGAAAATTTTAACAAAAAATAAAAACCCAAGACTTTAATAAACCAAAAAAAAATAAAAAAATTTTTTCAAACAAAAAACCTTAAAAAAATAACCCCTAACAAACTAAAAAACTGTTTTTGGGGGAATTTTTTGGAAAAAATCTAGTTTACCATAAAATTTTTTGTATTTTTTTTTAAAAAGAAAAAAAAGAAAAAAAAATTCCATTTTTAAAAAACTTTATCAAACCACCTTTTTGAAAATTTGTTTGAATATTTAAAATTAAAAAATACGATTTAAAAGGGGGGTTTTTAATCAATTAAATAATTTTAAAATATTTAAAATTTAAACCCAAAAAAAATGAAAATAAAACCCCAAACCCAAAAATGTTACATTTTAAAAAAATAATTTTTATTTTAAAAAATTAAAAAAAATTTTTTTTTTTAAAAAAAAAGTAAAAAATATTTAAAAAAATTTATTTTAATTTAATAAATTAATGATATTTATTTGGGGAAAAAGGGAAAATTATATTAAAATTTTTACCCAATTTGTAAATTTGATGTTTTAATTTTTCACTTGGGGCAAAGAAGGCCCCCCTGTTTTTCGGAGTTCTGTGTATTAAAAAAAAAAAAATTTTTTTTACCAAAAATTTAAAGGGGGTTGATTTTAAAAATTAATTTTAAAAAATCTGAAACACACTTTGGTGCGGTAGTTTTCCAAGAATTGGGTTTTTCGTACGTTTTAAAAAACACCTTTTCATTTAAAACAAAATTAAAATTTAAAGAATAAATGTAAAAAACGTAAAATTTGTTTTTTTTGGGATTTTCTTCAAAGGGTTGCCAAAGAAAATTGATTATAAAATTTCATCCTTAAAGTTTTGGGTTGATTTCCCAAAACCCTGGAAATTTTAATAAAAGCAAAATTTTTTCCCTTTTTGTGATTTTTTTCCCCCAAAACCGCCATACCATCGATTTTTAAAAAAACCTTAAACACCTGAGCCTTTTTAAACACGTCTAAAAAAAAAAATTAGAAAGAAACACATTTAGCTTTTTCAGGTAGTTTCTCATAAGGGCCCCAATTTAAAAAACTGTAAAGGAAAAACCCCAGAAAAAAAAAAATTTTAGCTTTTTTCGGGGAGGACTATAATTAACCTTTTAAACACAAATTTAACATTGATTTAAACCTTTTAAAATGATGGGGATTTAAAAACGGTTTTAAAAATAAACTTTTGTAAAACCAATTTTTTTTGTGGAAAAAATTTAGAATATTATTATTAAACAAAATTTTTTAAATTTTTTCAAAAAATATCATGCAAGGGTTTTTTAAAAAATAAATTAAAATTTAATTAAATTATTAAAATTTTAAATATAATAAAATTTTACATATAATAACTTTTTCTTTAAAAAAACCTTAAAAAAAAATTTTAAAATTAAATGAAAAATCCTTTTTAGAAGGATTATATTTAAAGGTAAGAAATTTAAACCCTTTATTTTACTTTTAAAAAAACTTATTCAATATAAAAAATATAACCCATTTTAAAAATTTTTAAAAAATTTTAAATTAAATTTTTAAAGTTTATTTTTTTTTTCCAATTTACTTTTAAAATTTGGAAAATATTTTAAAAAAATAAATTTTTAAACTTAATTTTTTTTAAAAAATTTTGGGTTTGTCTAAATTTTTGGGCCTATTTTTTTTTTCCCAAAAAGTCAAAATTTTTTAAAACCAAACATTTTTTTGAAATTTTTTTTTGGAAAATTTTAAAAATTGATTTTAAAAATTTTTTAAAATTTGGGATCAAAAAAGGCCTTTTTGCTTAAAAATTTTTAAAAATTTTAAAAATTTTTAAATTTTTTAAAAAAAAATTGGAAAAAACAAAAAAAATGGAAAAACGTAAAATATTCTCAAAAACAATTTTTTTTTTTTTTTTTTTTTTAAAACCTTTTACCTTTTGTTGTTAATGGTATTTGACCCCCAGGTTTAAGTGTTCCAAAGGGCCCCTTTTCAAAATTAATCTTTTTGAACAATCTTTTTTCCCAATTTTTTTTAAAAAAACATAATCTTTCCCCTTTTCCGTAAACCAAAAATTCAATAAGTGTTCTTTTTTTAGTCCCCCATTTTGAAGTGTTTTCGAACTGGAATTTCCTACTTTTTGGGGGGGAAATAAAGACCTGTAATAAAACCCCCCAAATTTTGACAGGTTTCCCCTTTAAAATTGGCGGTTCCCATTCCCGGAAACCCCTTTGCCCTTACATTCCCCTCCAGGTGTTTCTCCAATGTTGTAGGTGTCTTTGTTAGCCATCCCACTTGGTAACTGATCTACGTGCTACAAGTTAAACGATACCCAACATGGAGACCTCCAACACGTTGTTCCGTTCAGGACCGGTAAGAAGACAGGTTGGCTCCCAAGTTAGCGGCAACCGGGTCTGCCCCTATCATTTGCCTGTGATTCCTCTATGTCCAAGGCACCCAAGTTTAGAATAAACTTATTGTTTTTCGCCAGCAATTTCAAGACCTTATGGCATTTCCCCCAGACTGCCATCGAATTAACAGTCATGGTTGGCCAAGGCCTACAGAAGCAGACCCGTGCTGTCCGAGTTAATGTAGATGTTTTTTTGCCTTTGTAGCCCCTTTCCAAATTAAACTCTTGCACATTCCTGCAAGGGCTGTACAACTTCAGCCTGAAAGGGCAGTTGCCAGTTTAACCTAGCAAAAGCTTAAGTTAACCCTTCGGTTCTGGCTCCCCAGACCCCTGCCCCAGTACCCTTCAGAGTCTTTTGACACCGTCCAGTGTACCAGGTTAGATGCCCTTCTTCATGTAGTCAGGCTCACCTTTTGACCATCTCCTGTTCCTCTCAACAATGTTTGACTTGACAAATGGTTTTTCCCAGTTCCGGTAACCTTTGCCCATTCTGTCAGACACTCCATTTTCTAGAATATCCAGTTTTGAGAATGTCAACGATCTTTGGATGTGCTTACTAGCCTATGGTGATAATGCCAGTTCCCATCTGCACTTCAGTCCTGTAGGCAGCCATCCTAGCCTCTCCTATGACAGAATAATGCTCCTAAGGGTTGGGAGATTTAGCACTACTTCCATAAGCAGCGGTTGGTGTTCCTCTCTAATGGCAAAACCCGTTGTCCCTCCGAAGCATGGCCAACCGCTGTACCTTTGACCAGGCGTTTCTTTTGCGGCACGTCAACCTGTTGCGACTTTCTGGTCGCCACTCATACCACTCGAGTCCATACACCACTACATTGCGCCTACCATGAACACCTTCTGGTGTACAGCCAGTGGTAGTACATGTCGGGTCCTAAGCCCCCATGTTGGCATCCTACTGCACGTCTCACCATCCATCAATGTAGGTCCTGAGATCGTCTGGATTTATGTATTCCAGATGACAATTCCAGGTGAGTTTTATCAATCCATTTGACACCTAGATATTAAGAACTCCCTGCTTTAACTGATATCATCTGGCTCCCCCCACATAGGACTGGCTTGTGTGATTTCCAGTTTCCCTTCTTCTTGTAAATGGTATCATGACGGGTTCTTCGAAGGATTTAACTACAAGTCCTTCTTCGTCCACACACATCGCTCCACAATGGCCATTGCTCTCTGCATCATTTCCAGACACGTTACCATAATGCTTACCTCTTAATGAGTAAAAAAAAAAATAACAACATCATCTGCATAGGCCCTTGAGCATACATACCCTGTTCATTTCAGAGTCCAGAGTAAGGTCCATCCCACAACTATGTTCCACAGCTAGGTTGATAATACACACCTCACTTGTGGAAATCCTCGCTTGCGTTTTGACCTCCTCTTGTGATTTCCGCAGCAGAGATGCCTGTGCTCTTTCTGCTCATTAAAGGCCTGTTTACTTAATTCCCACCTCAACAACAGTTTTCTCCGTACCCTTGGATGTAAGCTTATGACACTATAGAGTGAGTACTCGTATTATCAAAAGCTCCTTCTAATGTCCAGGAACACTGCTATCAGCTATTTCCTTTATGTTCAATAAGCTTTGCTGAATCTTGCCAGAACCCAGACAGTGTAGGGCTGTTTCACAAGTATTTAACCTTTCGTGGATAGGCCAGTGTTGATTTGGATGTAAGGGACGATTTGATGAGGACTTGTGTCCCCTATAAATGCCCTATCCAGAACCTTCCTTCCATGGTCTTGACAAAGAAGGATGTTAGGCCTTATTGGTAAATATAAGCCTTTGCAACCTCATAGGAGGGTTTGCCTGGCTTCGGGATAAATATAAACCACTAGAGGGCCCTCTAAGATGAGAGGTAAATGAACTCCTGTCGCTAGACTAGTTTCTAAAACAGTCCCGTAGGAGCAGGGTATCACCAAGTCCCCCAATCATCCGTGGCAGATAAAGCGGGAAAAATGCCATCGGTACCTGGTGATTTTGAACGAGCTTAAAAGACTACCAAGGCCCGTTTTTATCCCTAAGTAGTTGATGACAGTCTTTTGCACAGCACATCCACACTTAGACGGAGCTAGATCTCTAGGTTCTCGCCGCCATTTCACTAACAAACTGTTCTCAACTCCTGGTTTGAAACGATCCTGGAAGTGTGTATTACATAAACCAACTGAAGAGTCCTCCTCAGGATCCTATGGTGTGAGTCCCATCTTCCCTAAGTATAGTACCCCCAACCCACATTTGTGGGGCTGTTCGAGCTAGGACTTTTTGGAGGTTTTTGCGCAGTCCCAGGAGCCTTAATCAAATACTCCTGACCAGAATTCTCTGTCCACGAGTTTCTCTTTAGCTTCTTCTCACCTTCTTTATTGTAGACATTCTCAGTAGGGCAGCAGAGTACCTCACTCCCCAGTTCCCTGCACGGTTTGCATGTACATATGCTCTGCCGAACGGTTATTTTTCCTCAAGGTTTCCCAGCCCCTGGTTTCCCAAACCAACATGCTTTTTTTTGTCCTTGATGTGTTTTCCACTCAATCACGGGGCGAAGGCTTTGTGGTACGAATTCCTATCATGTGGCGTACTTTTTCAAAGGAGTTCCGCTCATGTCCTCGACTTCTCCTTGCCCCCTGGATAACCCATTATTTCCCTTACTATGATTGGTTTTTTAGCTTCTTGTCATTTGAAAGCTACCCAATCTGTTTTTCTTTGGGTTTCTATATAGGTCTCTAGTTTTATTTTATAACGACCTCCATGTCAACGGAGATATACTTATGATACTGAAAGTCAGAATGCTTCTAATCTAGCACATGCTCCAAGTTTAAAAACTTTTCGTTGCATATATAGTTGCTAGTCAGAGTTATATCTAAGACCTCTTCTCTTACCCCTGTACCTCTTCTTTGTACAAAAGTAGGTTTACGGCCTTAATTCATAATAACTATGTTAGATTCTACTATGAAATTCAAGAGGCACTCACCCCGATTGTTGATGTTGCTGCTCCCCCAAGCGGTGTGGTGGGCATTCGCGTCACAACCGACAATCAGGTGCCTCCGCGTAAGGGTTCCGAACTCCACAATCCGCCTCATCCTCCGCAGTTGGCGGTGGTTCTGGAGAATCGTATGGGAGGTAAACTGATGCAAACAGGATTCTGATGTTGCCATCACCTGTCTGCAAGTGAACCTCTGTCACGGCTGTGTCTCTAGAACACATTTGTGCCATTTTTAGTGATTTTATTTTGTTACTGACATATATACATGCTCTAGGGTTGTTACTGCCAGAATCATATATCAAATTACCTTTAGCGGTGCTCATCCCCATCACACGGCTGCCAATGGTCCATGGTTCTTGGATCAGGACCACGCCTATGTCGTCAGCCAGGATCTTCTGGCAGAGTGTTGCCGTAGCTGCTCTGCAAATACACTGTTACCTGCAACATAATTTATTTTGTAAAACCCAGAATCGTGTAGTGCGCCCTTAACCATTACCTTCCTTTTACCTGTTTATTTTAGATGACGGGTCACAAGACGTAAACCAGATTGATTTTTCTTCTTCTTTCTTCCTGGTTAGTACTAGATTTTTTTTCTCACTCTGGGCCACCAGACATATGCTTGATTTTATAAAGATTTTCTGCTGTAAACCTTGAATAACGGCGGTTTTTTTCGCTACATATTGTTTTTAATTTTGGCGTAGGCTTAAATATATGCCTTATGCATGTTTAAAGACAATTTAAAATCAATAACGTCTACTCCTTTTGAACTGTGATGTGTGCTTAATCTAAAAATTTAGTTCTTGAGCATATATATTATCGTAATAGTTTTCTGTGACCCATTTACTATATTGCTTTGAATATTTTTGAGAAAGCACAATTAGAAGCAAGTAGACGTGATTGTATAGATACTGTTTTATCACACATGTAGATTGGATACTTGTGTAACAAAACTTATTAAAGTTTATATCCCTCTCATATATGCACTGCATTGTCACTTAAATGTCCTAAGTGGTGGCGGTTAATCCGAGGTATGGAAACAAAACAGTTTATAAACTTTGGTAGTGGTTTCCCACGATAGTTTCTTACATTATATATGCACGCGCGCGCGCACACACACACACACACACACACACACACACACACACACACACACACACATAAAAATTTCTGTACTAGTGATGACAATCACAAAGTACTGGCATAAAAAAGGTTTTCCAGATAGGATATTTTGTTTATATGAAAATTGTCAGCGATTACACCAAGAACTTCGTGAAGAGTATACTATCTCATATATCTTAGATTGGACAAAGCTATGTGTACCAGAAAGAAATGGAAAATATGAAAAACACCACAAATTCTTTAAAAATCACCTTATAAAAATACTTAAGTCAAGTAAGTCCAACTTTATATTTATACACAGTCTAACAGTAGCGTAAATCCTGCTTATCGGTTACCCTCCCTAAAAAGGAGAGGCTTACGTAAGATCAAAGTGGATTTCTGTACTTTATATGAGCAAAGGAAAGTTCCATGTGATATTTTTCGTAACTTCTTTACGCATCTCTTACTATAAAAATAAACAGTAAAGTAACTGCAGTGAATTATTGACCTCTACAAATGTATTATAATTGTATAATACTGTATAATATATATATTATATATTATATATTTAGTACGTTTTAACTATTATGTTAACTATTCTATTTTTAAATATACTAATTTTAAATATTTTTATATTATTCAAACAATAAATAATTTTACATTTTCATTTTATTTATAAATTTTTACTATGAATCAAACTCTAAACTAGAATAACATATTTTGATCACACTTATTGTTACATGTGAGAGACAATGAGAAACATTTTTATACCGTTATTCTTTTACGTAACATTAATAAAGCTACATTAAGTGGTACGGTTTTTAAATTTTAGAAATATGTACACATAACTTATATAATTTTTAATGCTTGAATTAGTTCTTTAAATACTTGAAAAGATATACACTAGCCAAAATTGAACTTTTATTAGGTGAAGTGTAATTGATTAATAAGAAAAGAATAGGAGACACACATTTTTAAGAATATATTATATATATATATATATATATATATACAATATTTCAAGATTTTCGTGTCAGGTCATTCATTGCTAGTTTGAATAAATAACATTTCAGACTGTACTGTTGAGTTTGCCTTACCTTATGCCCCCATCAAGAAAATATATACATGTAAAAGTTTCGATAAACTAATTCGGTCATAAAACATCAACTTACAACCTTTTACATTCACTTTCCGTCTCAGGTATTTCTAATGACATAGGTGGTTGCAATTGTGGTCCAGAAGATGAAGAAAATATATACAAACAGAAACCTTTTTCGATCAAATAGCGTCTCAGTCTAGCCCTAGTAACGTACTTCCGGTCTTAGATATCTTCCTTGCCTTAAGTTGTTGTTCAAAGAAAGATAATATATTTATCGTGCAATTTCATACGCCTAGCACGTGTCGGAGCACTTAAAGTTCGAGGGAGTTATATTTCTGACGTCAGTGTTGAATTAACCCTGTTGCCCCGGTTCAGAAAATCTGTCATAAAGTATACATTTATGACCATTTCAATTTACTCCGGTCTTATTATTTTTTCTATTTTTGATTTTGCCTTGTTTCTCGAACAAAAAAACATACTAATACGTTGTTCTAAGATGGTTAGTGTCACTAGAACAACTAATATTGATTTTGTAATGGTCTTAAATCTGTAGTAAAAGCTAAACAGTAATTTGTTTTAGATATCTGCATTACTCTACTGACCAAGAACTGCTTAATAATATTTACTAAAAATTTACAGTTACAAGTTTAGCTTTACTAAAAATTATAATGTAATCATCTGGAGAATAGTTTAAAATTTACAATAAGTGTTACTTTCAGCGTTATTTTACGGTTTGAAGACTATACATTGATAAAAATATAACACTGCAATTAAAACAAGTAAACATATGCTAGTTTTGTCACTACAAAATGCCTACATAGTACAATTAATTACATTTGCCAGGCCCTTTCAATTTGATTTTACAACTTTAGAGACAAAAGATAAGATTTTTCACTATTTTAGAGACTCATGGGGGAGTCACCATGAGAGATTTCAAAATAAGAATAGTTCTTACTTTATTTATCCCAGAGACAAAAAGAATGTCTATATAAAATATCAATACAATGAGTTCAATAATTTACGCGTAAAAGCAACACAAACAAACTATAACACTTTCGAATTTATAATATTATTAGGATGTATAGGCTGAGCAATGTTGCACACAATACTGTGACTTATGGAACACAATTTGAGAATAGTAGGAGGTTTTACGTCACCAGGTTGTATTACGTAGGTGTAAAAATCTATGTATTTATTACTCCAACATATATTACAGTCTTGTCAAAATGATCTAACAAAAGTGATATGGACTCTTCACATCAAACTATGACTGAGATAAATATAACTGCGCTGTTTCCGTAGAGAAAGAATATTCAGGATGTCTATTTTTGGAGGCAATGTCCGCCTCCTATCGAGGAGATAGCGGACACTATAGTCAGTCATGTTACCTTAGAAGAGGACGAGGCTAGTTCCAATCTATTTCGGTCATAGCGAGCAGAAGACTTAGGAAGGTCCACCCATAGTCATTCTCCCCAGTATGAATATAGGCAAAAAATAATATGTATTTATTTCTATATTATTTTATAATCTGCTACTAAGCACGGGTTTGACTAAAAATAAACAAAAAAGGTATTAATGAACATACAAAACTTCTTACGATTTGTCCCCTTCCTAATTAAATTAATGAAACTTTAAGCTTCATTAGTTAATCATATTGCCTCTGAATGTTTGCATTTAATGCAAATTATTTATTTTGTTGGCAAAAATATATTTTTCTTTATTAAAATTAAAACTTTAACTTTGTAAATATAAACAGCAAAATGTTTTATAAAACATATTGTCAATTATCGAAACAAGTAAAGTACTTAAAATGTATTTCCCGTAGTGCAAGCATAACTAATAATAATAAAAACGTGTAACATTTAAGAATTGCAGGCTTATTCCGTGTATGAGTGTACTGTAATTTTAGTTGTAAAATAAGTGTAAAGTTTCAATATTCGTGTATTAATATAACTACAGTTTCAATAAAAGTTTTAGTAATAATATTTAATGTAAATTCCACATTTTTTATCTCCATTGGATAAACGTCAGACAAGTCAGATTTACTAAAGTTTTGCACTTTTTGTGTATATCTCATATTCTCTACGCTACGTTGAATAAATGATACGGGACTTGTTACATAAGTTGTAAATGGAAACTACACATCAGAGAATGAATAATTTCGGCTCAGTGCTACATAATATGCTACCATAACCTCATCTTCAATATATTTTTACCTTGCTTCTGCTGTCAGCAGATGATAACAGACACTTTCTGATCTACAATGGTCTACAAAACAACAAATAATACGATTTCCATACGTACGGTTATGTCTACAAAGTGAAAAACTTTGTTTAGGTATAATACTATGGATAGTCCAATTATTTAGCTTTTAAAGGTATCCTAAAATCAAATTGTAGTATCAAGAAGAGTATATTAAGACAAGAGATTTAGATTTCGATATTCATTATAGAAGGAGATGTAAACTGAATCTTTTGTGGGTCTTATATTATTTCATTCAATTATTCCAGCATAAGCTATTATAAAAGCTTCTTAATAATATCCGGTGCTGATTATCAAATATAGAAATAACGTTTAGATGCTCTTTAGAGAAGTTATAACAAATAAATAATCCTGTTAATTGTAAAAAGGAATTCATCATCTTACACCCACGTAAAACCTTAATGTACATATCCCTACAAAGGTATATAGATCCTAAGGTACAATATTTATACATAGAATGTCGGATAACAAATCAGTTAAAATAATAATGTAAAGGTCATATTACAGGTAAACTTAAACATAGTTTTAAAAAATAACATTTTATCATACGATCTGCTGAAGACAAATGTTAAAGATGTATTACCTAAAAACTTTATTTCAATAAGCTCAACCATGTGCAAAATAATACAAATATCAATAAGACTAAACATTCCTAACGAATTTGAACTTTAGGGCTAAGAAGTGTTTAAGTATATGTTTTTTTATGGTTTATGCGTAAAATCAAAATATATCCTATCAAACTTCCTTGGTCAAATATTAGCAAGAATACAAATTTGTGAAATATTTTATGCATAATACGTTATGGGAATAATTTTTTATTAATCCACGAGAGGAAATTTCAAAGTTTGTAAATATGTTTCAAATGATTCAATGTGTTCTCTAAAAGTAAAAAGAAATGTTCACGTAAATGTAGTACAGGTTTTGGATACGAAGATTAAAAAGATCAACATTTTTGTTAGGTATTAAGGCGTCACATAAAATTATTACAATACCTAAATATTTCATAAGTAAAGCTCATAGACACTAGAATATATCTAGGATTAACGTTACTATTTACTGCATATGAGACTTAAAGCTTTTCTTCTGTACACCTTTTTGTAACTATGACTCAAGCGACAATTGTTTGCTTTGGGGCTAGTGGTAGTGAAATATACTTGAGCTTTATCTCATAAGAAAAATCCTCAAACGCATTTTGCACTTGATTTTAAACACATAACCGCGGTAAATTTGTAATTTGAAAGTCATGGTTAACACACAAACCTATTTACTTTTTTCCTGCTAAAGAAATAAACATTTTTTAGTATTTAAATGGTAATGTTCGAAAATGTTTGAGATTGTTTAATGTATATAGAATAAATAAAACAAAAATGGCCACCAGTAAAGGCAGTTCTTAAACCATTTTTGACATATTGTTAATACAAATAGATACTTATAGATCAGAATTTAAATTATTTCATCAATAATTTGACATATTTAGCTAAAGGTATTGTAGTTTTATGTATATTTAGAAGTTATTAACCTATCTTTAAATAATTTAAAACATTAAACAAAGAATTCAAGTATTTGAACATGAACAAAATCTATAGCGATTATTAAGTGTATCTGAACAATCGTATGCCAATTATAGTGATTGAATAAACGTGGGAATATTATGTGTGCACATAAAATTTAAGCCTTAATAAATTTATATACAATTGTATGCATAAAAACCGCTTTAAAAATAACCATAATATTGGATTGAACACAAAAATGAATTTAGTTATTGATAATATACGTCATATAATATTTCTAGGGGAATGGGTACAACTTCAAACTCAAATACTCACAAGAAAAATAACATCAGTAAAAATGTAATCTACAATCAACAACACTGATTGAAGGTTGATTGCTGGTGTTGTTTGTGTGTTCTTTTCAAAGGCTATGAATAAATTATGAAAATCAGTCCCTCTGATATTGTAGCTACTAACTAAGTTTGTATCATATACATCAAGCTTTATATGAGTAGTACCTAAATGTCCCATGCCTTGTTTCATACATTTAAACTTTATTATTTTTAAACTTTGTTGTATACTTTCATGCCTTAAACGTTTTAAAGAAACAAATCTATTAAATACATCTCTGCGTAGTAAAATTTTACAGGTGTTGTGAGAATTTAATTTCGTAAATAAAGAATGCATTTATATAACTTAGCATTAAATTATTTAAAAAATGTGTTTGGTTGTTGGAACATTTAAATTTTTTTAATTCAGAAACACCAAAAATACTCATTTTGGAAAATATAATCAATATCGTATTAGATATTATGTTACCCGAGCCTTCACCACAGATCGAAGTTTTTTTAGTTACTCTTGACTCATTTACTTGTGGACCGAACATGCTGATTATCTTTAGCAACCATTACAAGTTACAATTTAATCAAGTATATGATGATGTACACAATCACACCTTAAAATCTTCTTTTCATACGAATGCAATCTATACGCATCAATAGTGAATTACTTATATTTTAAGTTATTAAAGTACATTTGTTCCATTTCATGAAAATTCCCCGTCCACCATTTTATAATATTGTACCTAGATTTCATACGCCTGGACCTAAAGGTAAGGCCAAAATACACAATGACACATTTCAATGTATGATGAAATAATAAATAAACTGGTACGTATACTAGTGTGTACATCACCAATCTTGGAAGAGAACAAGATGCTAATGTGGCAGATACCTGTGAAATAAGGGCTTTATAAGGTTTTTTATTGGCTGGAATAATGAAATCTGTTATGAGAAATATCATTGATATGTTCTGTTTGATATGAAAACGGGAACTGGAGTTGAAGCTGTATGTGTGTATGTCACTATGAGTGAACATCGTTCGAGGTTTCTGAAGCGATATTTAGTTTTGATAGCTGCAGTAAGGGAAATTTGTTATGTATTTGTAATTGAACCCTCGAAATGAAAACTGATGAGCAATTAGTGGTTTTGAGGGAAACTTCCCATTTTGCCAGTATATTCCAAGTAAAAGTGCCAAGTATTGTATAAAGATATGTGTACTTGTATCAGGTTCAAATTTTGACACAAGTAACTTGGTGGTTTGACGAGCCGTTCAAAATGAGTGATCCAGTTTACTGTTTCTAACCCGCAAGCCACAGTCTAAGTGAATTGTTTTAACATGTACGCGTTTTGCAATTGTAATAACATGTTTAATAGCTTCTACATTATTACATGAACGTATGCTATTGGTTCCGTATGACTATGGGACATTTCAACGAGTGATGTAATTAAATACATATTACCTGTAGCACAATTACCTTTACATCAATATTTAACTGTAAGGTTTCGTATTGGCTTCATATTTCCTCATTTTTATGTGGCGGAATATAGCTCTATTTCTTTACCTACATTGCATAATTTCTAAAGTTCGTAAATTTTGTATTATAAATAATTTTACTAGACTAGCTACCGACAAACAATCTAACCTGTGTACCTCCACGTCTCTAACCATCATCCCATATCGCTAAAACAGGTCCATGGTAAACTGTTAAGGTTCTATTTACCTTCTGGCTTGCAATAAATAATAAAGTAAGGTAAAGTTGTTTCGTCAGTGAAATAACAGCTTATCAAATCAGAATTTACTTGATTTATTGGTCTTCTTTATAAACCTAAATTACGGAAAATACTTATGTAGAATTTATGACGTGAAACAGGTATTTAATTTCATCTTTGAATTATATATTTGACAAAAGTTCTCTAATATTCAAATTCGTCCAAAATAAAATATGTATTATTAAATACCAACTGTATAGTTTTGGAATGAAAATTAAAGTTATCTGTATCTCATCTTATCCTCAACATATAGTACATATAATTATACAAAAGTTTTATTTATTTTGTATGGACATAAAATAGTAATATTTTGGAGATATTTTAAAATTCGTGACTTAATTAAAAGACATTTTTATTGCTCTTAACATTAAGCTGTATGTGTCTAGAAGCAGTAAAACTCGCCTCGTAAAAGCTTAACCTATTTAAAACCTGTATTTCCGACTAACACTGCACCGTTCTATATTTTCATATGTCTTAAAATATTTTTAACCTGAAAATCCTTGTAAAAATGATAACCAAGGATGTATCTTAGGTAAAGTTTATTATATTTTTTAACACAAGAAAGTGAAACATTGAATGCAGAATAATGTTTTAATTAAGTTCATTCAGATGCAATATTCGGAGTTATGTAAGTTACCACTATCGATTGTGGCTATACCAGGGAACATTTACATAATTCGTCTTAAAGAATTTAGTAAGAAGGAAACGATAACGTAGTGGAATTTTACTGGTGACATGGTTACCGCGATCTCCCACTCAAGCTACATCTCTCCTTACAGACGTGCGTCTCCCGGTCCACGATCGATAACTAACCTGTCCCCGATAGTGTTTTCTGCAAGTTGGTGGCAACTAAAAACTGTCTAAATCCCTCAGGGCACATTCAGTGAGAATCCAGACGTTTTCAGTGGGGCCTTCACGGAACCAAGTGACTCCCACACCGCACTGTGACTTCTAAAGGGATCAGGCCGCACACGCTCCTGCTTCAACCCAGGAGTACGATATGTCATCAGTGGTATTTACCAGGATTTATCATTTTCCTTAGTCCATTACCAAACGGGAGATCAATGGTAATTTAGTTGTAAGGTATTGGGTAAATAAAATAACTACAAACTGCATTAGTATTTGAAATTTATGCTGCAGCACCAATACCACAGTCTTCACAGATCCAATCTCCTTTATTCATTTTGTTGGTTTATGTGGCAGTCTTTAATCGTAAAGGTGAGTGCTACCTCCCCAAATGATAATAAAAGCTGTCCAGAGACGTTCAAGCACAAGTGACAAGCTACCATGGGGTCCCGTCCTATCCAAAGTGGAAGCCGGGAGCTTGAAATATTTTTAATTTTGATAGCAGTAGATTCATTTCTCCTGTAACGCGAATAAATAGCATACTTCTTGTGCAAATGTAAAGGCACTCATGAATTTAAATCTGTATAATAATAGGGCCTAAAACTCAGTCTATTAGCGATTTTGTTTAGAATATGAGGACTATATATATATAAATAATATTATATATATATATATTATATATATATATATATATATATATATATATATATAGTCTCTTCAGCAGTTCAAAAGAAAACTACAATTATTTTGTACAATAATACTTCGTTGTAATTAACAACTTTTTCAAGTACACTTAATAGACACAGAATAAAATAAAGAAACAAAAGAAGAAACACCTGATAATAAACATTCTAAATGTAAATACAATTTAGACATGTAAACAAGTTTTGATTAGTTATTAATTTAACAATAATAACATAATATAATATAATTTTGAATTTAGGTAAATTTGTATCACAATCTAATTATTCAAGTGGAAAACAATAATTTAGCGAATGTTTAGTCCATATGGTTGTTTTGATTTTAATATAAGTCGGTGTGCCAATTCATTATTCCTTAAATTTAAATCATTGCTAGAGCTGTTTTCACAAGGAGTAATTTTGCTTACAGCTTTGAGTTTGTAACAATCCTCAAAGCTTTTGTTATGGTGAATAGCGTGTAAGGCTACTGATTTTTTGTCGTCTTTGTGATTGATAGAAAAAACGGTGACCGGTCATTCTTACCCGCAAAGAATTTGAGGTTTGCCCAATGTAGTCCTTGGGACAAAACCTACAGGTTAGCTGGTAAATTGAATTGTTGGAGATATAGTCCAATTTACCAGCTATGGGATAAGTTTTTTTAGTGACACTACTTTGGAATTGATCGGTCTTATCCATAATTTTGCAAATACCACAACGTGGTTTATTACAAGGTTCGCAGCCAAAAGATAAATTTTTCATAATTCTTTCCAACATGAATTTTGGGCCTTACAAGCATATTCTTCAAATTTGTAGGTCTCTTAAATACTATTCTAGGTGGCCTGGACTATAATTTCTCAGTTAAGGGCGAGTTTTTTAAAAATTTCATAGCCAATTTTCATAACTCTATTGAATTTGTGCAAACCAGGATAAAATTTTGTTATAAATTTAGGATCATTTTGGAAATGATTGGGAATATTTGCAGCCTTTTTCGGTTGTCTGAGCTGCCGGTTCAAAAGTTTTTTAGGGTATCCCCTGTTAGAAAGAGCTTTAGTAAGTTTTCTTTTATAAATTTTGAAATCTGAAGCGTTTGTACATAAGGATTTGGCTCTAAGGGAAAGACTTTTTGGAATGGACTTTTTTACATGATTTGGATGGCAGCTACTGTAATGTAAGTAATTCATTTTATTAGTACCCTTAACATGTATTTTGGTTTTTAAAATATGATTTTCTAGAAAAACTTCAACATCCAAAAAAGTGACAATTTTGTGATTAATATTCCAATTAAAGTTAAGACATGAAAATTTATTTAAACTATCAAGGAAATGATGAAGTTTTATTTATATATATATATATATATATATATATATATATATATATATATTAATCATAAGGTAAGATAATCATAAGCTCAACATTATTCATCATTTAAAAGCCCACCTCTTCCGTTTAAACGGCAATTAAGCTTTGATTATCTTCCAGCTGGAATCGTTTATCGTTACTAATAACTGCGTTTTTTACTGTAAAAGTTACTTAGGTTTTGACGCAACATTATTTACATAGACTATTTAAATAGGATTAAATTTCAGTTGTTTAAATTTTATACTCTGTTATCTGAGAGAAATTCAATCAACTTCAGGAAAAAAAAAATCAAAAATGATTCCCGTGTGATATTATTCTGTACCCCAAAATTGTAGTTTTTTGAAAAGAACATCCATACACTTGTATATTTGTATCCAATTAGATTTTAAGTAATGAAAAGATTTTAAACTTGAACTCAAAGTTGTTTCATGTCCTGTTGGGTGGAATCGTAGAATCTTCCCGAAACTTGCCTTCCATTTGATAACTGCATTGAAGTTAGTGATCAGTAATTGCCAGTTGGTGGGCTTGCTATCAGTTTCTCGAAGGTTATTTTTAGCTGAATGTATAGTAAAGCCTGCCCCGCCAGTTTTTGATGAACGAAAACTGCGTGTACGAATTTTAGCTGTAGAGTGATATGTCCTAAAGTGTTCACATTTACAGTAAAACTCAGCTTCTATTACGTATATAATAACTGTTAATGATAATTGTTACCATTTGTACACTGGCGATCTAAAATCATCCTGATTCCAAAAGGGTTCTTTCGGTAGGTTGACCTTAAGGAAAACATAATTATGAGTAACAAGAAGTTAAAAGTTGCTTTAGCTTTAGTTTAGCTTTAAAACGTATTTTTAATCTAAATTTAGCCACAACGAAGATTAATTAGATGAGCGTTTTGTGGAATATAGACTGTATGTTGTCCGTTTTGAAACGAACGTGGGGCTTCCCAACCTAACCCGATGACTGGTATGCGTCAAATCTGGTATTATTCATCATTCATGAAGATTAAAAATACATAAACCAACAGGTGAAGATGTCATCTCAGAATAATGTGATTCTCTATTTGCATTATATCACTCCCCCTCTCACCATTCATCCACTTCTTAAACAATCTTAATCATGTTTTCTGTTATTTGTAAAGTTAGCATTACTAAAATATTTATAAATTATGTTTTTTATCATCTAAAAATAACGTAAATTTTAAATTATAAAAAAATGCAAGTGTTTTTGGTGATAAACCACATGTTTATTTTGAAAATTCATTATAAATATTAGCGTAAGCATGTTACACTTCTAAAAACGAATACTATTTGTTATATACACTTTTTTAATTGTTAATTAATCATAAGAAATGCGATGTCTAAATTACATCATAGAGCATTTTAATAGCATTAAAATATCTGACTCAATTATTCGGGAATTTGAAAATTTACATTGGTTAAAGGAGTATTTTATACAAACTTTTAAAAATATTTTTACAACTATTTTTGTGTTTAGGTGATAAATATTTGTTGAAGCTAGCTAAGAAATGTTTTGGCGATTAATATTTCGTGGAACACAGCAAATAATAATCATCACGAAATTATTCCCATGGCATTACGTAATTAATTTATAAAGTCTTAAACTTACCTATTTACCCTTTCAAACACAACTCTGCCAGTCGTATAATATTGCGTAGGCATTTTTAGGCAAATCTTAAAGTAAATACCAATTTAAGTTGAATGAAAATGGAAAAAGAGAAAAATTGAAATATCTATTTCCATATAAGTAAGTAAAATAAATTAATCATCCGTATTAAGACTCTGCTAGATATGTGTACATTTATGATATAAGTCTGAAGTATAACCAGCTTATATTAGTTTGATGGTTTTTGTTTGCAAAGAGCCACTTAAATATAATATTAAGTTGCCTTAATTTTTGATTTAGTAATGAAGATTTGTTAGATGCCAATTATCTGCCGTTTAAAATATTGAAACTGGGGATTACATATTATATTCTTAGTTTTGAAATTTAATGCTCTATTTTTCATTTTTTAACTGATAGCATTACAACTATTTCTCAGAATGTATTACTTTATTACCAGTAATGACATTATTTGTTGTGTCAGCCGTTTAGCGCCAGTTCTCCCCTTTCAGGCATGTAGTGTATGCTCCGCACGTTCTAGTAGTTATCAGCCGACGTGAACTTAATTTTAGACTTTTCTCCTTAGTTTACTTTTTTATATCGACACTCTAAGTTTAAGCTATATACTAAATTCTACTTTATCACTATTTATTATTCAAATTGTTAAGAATTAATACGATGATTAGTAATGAATTTGATTTTTTTATACATATTTTATAAACATAAATATAAATTTGTATTTCCAAATAAGAAACAGTACGAACGAAGCACGAACTTACGTACTTTACCTGTGAACTCCGAGAGTTCTAAGATACATAATGTTTAATCATGTAAAGTATTAATTCCGCATCTTTACTTTTATATCTGTTGTAATAACACTTTTTTAGCGTTGAAATGTCATATGTGTCAACCCCTTGAAGCAAATAAAAAAACCTAAGATTTAGATTTCGATGATAACTACGTGAGTAATAAAATATACTATTGTATGAATAACATAATCTTTAACATAACAACTTCTCTTGACCAAACTTCTGGAAGAAAATCTGGTTAAGAATAGTTAACTTTTATATTCACCATCATGTTCAATGTTATGAGGTTTTAAAAGTTATGCATCACACAATGTGTAAGGTTCTATATTTAAAATTAATAGTTACCTACACCCCCAAATTACGGGTACTGTAACAAATTTTAAAATAACTTTATAAAATGTTCAGGGGTAAAATTATGGGGTGTATATCTTTTCAAATAAAAAAAATCCTTAGTACGATTACGAAACATTCCGCACTGATAGTCTCAATCATCCTGTATAATGCTATCAAGTCTAGGTGCTGAAAATGGATTGATTTTAACAATAAGGGCGTCCTCACAGGTCGTTTCATACCAGAGGACGGACGAACCATATCACTGAAAAACTAAGGAATACATAGACCTTTGACACCATTGATCATTTTGATTATGGTAGGAATATTGTCTCAGTTTTATTTCATAGAATTATCCTTTAACTCTGCAATATCTCTGATCATAATATTCCCTTACCCCGTTTATTGTTGAATCTTTGCACAATCCAATATCACAGCTTCTAATATGAATTGATAATACTAAAGAAATGAGATTGTATATTTACAATATTTCGTCAATGAAAATTAAACTAAATTAACGAAATTTCGTTACGAGAAGTCCACTAGAGAGCTGATAGGCTACAATTTAAACGAAAATCGGAGAGTTTGGTACTTCCACATTTATTACCCACTTGACAAAATAATCATCAGCACAGCATAATTCATAGCTACAACCACCCCCTTGCCCTTAAACGATACGTAAATTTTAGTTGGCTCTTGGCTTTTATGAAAAATATTCAACTTACAATTTCTCACTTTACTCAAACTGCTGTAAATTTTCCAGATAATAATACGATTGGCTTGAATATTATTACAGATTTATTTGCACCACGTGGTACGTAGTATTATGTAGGTTTCTAATCTACCTATTGCAACGTGTAAAATAAATTTGTAGTAATATAATTTGCATATAATGTAGAGATTAAGACGTTTCTCATTGGTGTTTATTAACGTATCTTGTGTAATAGTTCAACGATCGCAATCCTTTATCGTAAAGAATACTATTGTGCTTTGTACTTTTATGTTTATTCAGTGAAAATATGGGAAACAACATGATAGTCTTCTTAGATAGAAGAATTCCCTCTTAACTAAAGTTGTAACCTACTCTTTTGAAGTTTCCACTGACTTTGTAACTCTTTATTTAACATGAATTCCATGCCTGAACTTTCATAATTAAATTTAGTCAACTATTTTCACAGTTAAACCTTTCAACTATTTCTCTAGATATTTTTAAATTCTATAACTCTTTACTGTGCTAAAGTATGTAACTGCATCAGAAATAGTGATTTCCTTGATGTTTTGTTTATACTTTTATGTTATTAAAACTCAATCTGAATCAATGCACAATCCTTAATTATTGAAAACATGTTGGCAGATGTCACTGTCCCTAAGTCTGTGGTTGATTCTACAGAAATTTCTCTCATTCCAATAATATTTTATGATATTGGTTATTAGTTCATTTTTACACTATCTATTGAATTATTTCACTGGAAAACAGTTCAGATTTACAAGAACACCTAACGTGTGTGTGTATTTTTTTAAAGATTTTAATGTGGACCTTGTGCTCATATCATAATTTACCACACAGCTTGGAAAAATCTGCACCCTATTATCTCAAATCAGTGACTTTATGTGTTGTTATATGTTTAGCAAATTTGTTTATAATATATGTATGCAACTAGTAAACGTCACAACTAATTAAATATTTATTATAGTTAACTAAGAAGGTGGGATTTCCGAACTCTTAAATTAACGGCTTGGTGGCTTAGTGCTGCATAAAGATGTGCTGGATTCTGAAAAACAGCTGTATGTGATTCTTTAAAGTACATATATAGGATTTTTGCTCGCAGTTGCATTTCACTATCGAAAACAGCTGAACATAATTCTAGAAAGCAGCTGTATGTTATTCATAACGTCCTCGATTATCGAACTACATTTCGTAAAATAGTTATAAATAACGTATGAGTTAATTCCACTCAGATATAATATGTAACGTATTCTCACATCGTTGTCCAACGTCAAAAGAAATCCAAACTGTCAAAGTTGTTACTATATATAAAGCAACATTGTACTTGAATAAGGTCAATTATTTATTGAAAGTATGCTAACGGTTCCTTACGACTGTTACAGGCTTAAATGGGTTTTATAATTAACATACAGATTTGTGATTACCTATTGCACAATTATAGTCAGGTTCATCTTTAGCTTCATATTTCCACCTGAGTTAGTGGCGACTCTCTTTCTTCACTAAGATTGCATATTTGGTAGGTTTATGTACATTTATTGTTGTACATAATGTTATTAAGACAAGCTACTTACTTACTGTCTAACCTGTTTATTCCTGCTTCTCAACACATCATCCCTTATCACAAAACCAGGTTAGTTTTTAATCTGCTACGGTTCTATTTACATTTATGCTTATAATAATTTATAAGCCAGTTTTCAATTGGTAATCATTACCACCTTGAAATTTACCAAATAAATAAATATATTTCGTTCCTTTTTAAATTTAGTTTTTTGTTTTATATTTTGAATATTCAGTCTATTAATTACAACCTGCACTAACAATTTGAGTCTTCACACATACCAAAGTTTTCCCGCACATTTGCCGAGGAAAATACTCTTCTTATAATCATCAAGATGTATTTTTTTTTTTGAGTTAGTATTGTTTAATTTTAAAATTTACCCAAATGCATATAGTTATTTCAAGATTGTAACTAGGAGTTATATATTCAATTTTCAAATTAACTCATTAATTTATTTATAGTTTTATTTCATTCATTCATTACGTACTAAGGGAAGGTGTGAATTTTACTACATTTGGTTTTAAAATTATTTATTATATTTGGTCAATATATTTATTTTAAACTATCAATTCTTCTCAGTAGCTAAAGTTTAAATATTTAGATTACAAAATTGCACTGAACTAATTACAGACTTAAATACACTTAAAGCTATGGTAAATTATTTTAACACCGTATACTTACAATGTATAATGCTGCATATAATATAAGTGGTAAGTAATCCAGCATTTGAAATGCACTTTACACTAATTATCTTGTTATCCTTCCCTTATTCTTAGTCTAAGGACCCGCCTTACCCACTGTTGGCCTTACTTATGACGGATGATGATATTTCTCAGCACTGTCAAATTAACTTTCCGCAGACCGGGGGATAACTTCTCGGCTACCTGTAATAAGTGCTTTACCGCGCCAACTAAAAACATGTAATTTATCTCCCTGACCATGCTGGCGTCAGTCAGAAAGTTTTAGAACTTAAAGGAGACATCACCGACAAAGACGGTGTCTTTGTGAGCGAATATCAGTCTTAAGCACTGCTCCTCCTAAACCAACTCAACGATAAGAGGTTCATGGTACGTTTAAGGGCATATATCTTGTATTCGCAGGCAAGGTTTTCCTTCTTCTAGGAGCACCATATTTCATTAATGGTAGTATCCAGGAGGTTCAAGATGGATTTCACCATCTTCCTCATGGCCTTTGCTGAACAGGAGATCAATGACAAAGCTATAGGCCAATGAAAGAGCAACACAATAGTGTTGAAGTTTCTGCTTCTGCTTTAATCGTAAAGTTGAATTCTAAGTACCAATAGGGCTCCACCACCCCGAATGATCACAAAGGCTATCGTAAGACGTCCAAGCGCAAGCGACGAGAAACCAAGAAGACCCTGGCTTTTTCAACGTGGGAGTTGTCATATTTCCTTGGAAACATTTCAAAAGTTTTTCAATACATCGTATCAGGAGACTTTTTCTAATTTAATGTGCCTAATTCCTTGCAGTATCTACTTTTCGTCTGGAACAAGAATAGTTAGCACATTCCTAGCTTTAATGTAAAGACACGCATGTATTTAAATCTGTATCAAGTTAAGGTCTAAAACAAATAGTACTTACAATTTCTGTTACGGTATGTTAAAGAGCAGTCGAATATATCTGAAACTCATGCTATTGTATAATAATGATTATTATAGATTAAAGAATCAGGAATAGATTTTCAGTACTAATGAAATTAAACGAGTATAAGTTGATCAGACTAGCGTTGTGATCAATCCGGGGAAGGGGAGATACCGCAGGGTAATCGACAATCTCAACTTTTGTTACCTTCATGTTTATTACCAATTAGTGAAGATAACCATCAGCTCAGAATTATTAATGATTCAAATCCTCACCCCTTACCCTTAATAGGCAATTAAGCTTTGATTAGCATCTAGCTCTTATGAATCATTTACCATTAAAAACTACGTTGGCTACTGCAACGTTAATTTACATAGATTATTTTACATAAAAGGGTTGGGCCTGTGTTTAGTTCAATGTGTGTTTATGTTCTCAGCCGGGCTTAAGTTAGAGGCTTTTGTACTAAGAGAAAAAGGTGAATTATTCAAATCCTACAAGAAGTAAAAAATGATTGCATGATATTATTCTAAAGCCGTATTCACTAATCGAAATCTTAAAGTGTTTTGAAGAGAATCCCTAATCTCGTACATATGTACGCGAGTTGATTTTGTAATAAACATTAGTGTTATTAAACATAAACATAAAGTTGTTCCAGGTGCTGTTGGCTAGAATAGTACACATTCCCGAAAACTTGCCTCCCAGCTCATAACTGCATTAAACTTAGTTATCAATAGTTCTAATTCTAATGAAAGGGGTTGCTTTCAGTTTTCCAAGATTATTGGGGAGCTGAGTGTTTAGCAAGGCCTCTCCCGCCAGTTTGTGAAGAAGGAGGCTTGATTTCTATTTGCATGCATTCTAACCTTTTACCGAGTTGACCTAGACAGTAGTTAAACTCAACTTGTATTACTTCCGATATTGGTATTGAAAATGGTACAAATTGGTAGACTGGTTGCTTTAGTTTTTTTGTCTGTCATGACTCTCTCTGGTTTCATTGGATATAAGGGAAACCATATTGGCAAAGTGAAAAACGAAGAACAAGCAAGTTCATACATAAAATTAAGAATGACGGTTAGTCATCCTAATCCTAAACCTAACAATATTCGAAAGGCGAAAGTGACTTTCATTGGTTGTTTTCTTTCACGAGTAAACAATTCAACCGATTGTACTAAAATATTGCACAAAGAAATAATAAATTCCTTAGATGAGTATAGGCATATAAATCTTTCACCAGAAAATCAATAATTTGTTTCATTGGATAAAGAATTTTGGTTATTTTTAAGGGTTTAAAGACGTAAGTAAACTTGTTATAGCAGATTTATAAGGAAATGTTGTAATAAACTTAATAATTTTAAAATATTTTATCATATATTTAAATAGATAGGTACTGTTTTATCTGAAAAATTGGTTTAAATGGTGTTTTATGCGTGGATGTGATTATCTGCTACATGAGAACGCGAAGAATTGATTTGACGCATAATCTTGTGAGGGTCACATAACAAAACCATAAAGATTTTTCTTTAATAAATAATTTTTTACACTAATAAATTATGATATACACCTCACACTATCACGTGCTTAGGCTTTAAAGTCCATAAATTACATCTCACGTGTATCCACAATGCGTAAATGAAGCCTTTCAAATGCAATTCTGCAAGTCGTGTAATGTTCTTTAGGCACAAATAGGCAAATCTTAAAAAATTAATTTTAGCCTGTTTATAACATTGAGTTTGCCTCAGAATAATATTTTATATGCAAATTGAAAACGTAGAAGAGAATAAGTGAGATATGCATTTCCGTATTACGAAGTAAAACAAAATTAACAATGCGCAATACGCACCAAATTGCTGCTTAAGCATATATACTTGCTGCATATATATGTTAGCATATATGCCACAATCTGAACTACGAACAGCTTATCTTTACGATATGTTTGATGATTTTGTAATAGATAATACAGCCACTTCAACATGTGATTATTAATTTAATTTAAAAACCAATCATGTGTTGTTTTCAATTTTGAAACTAGAGATCGGATAGACTATTATGCTCTTAGGTTTAAAATGTAAGCTTCTTTTTTATTTTTACTATTGTTATCCTTAAGACTTATTTCTCAGAATTAGTAAATTTATTAGCAAAAATAAAGGTATATTTTGTGTCAGCCGTCTCTTTCAGCACGTAGTGTATGCTGCACACGTTCTAGTAGTTATCGGCCAACGTGTTTTTTTTTTGCGTTGGGGTATTGGGGTGGATTCACAGATCCTCACACGTCAACCTGAGCTTATTGTGTGCCCCTTTGATGTTAGAGGGGTAAGCCTATCTTTGTGCCCTTAATTAGGCTAAGAAGCTTTTCCCCGATACTAGCATCTGGTTCGTTGCCTGGTTGTTTATCACCGAAAAGAGCCCTTCTCCTTGCTCCCAGTCTCTCACAGTCCAGTATTATGTGTTTTGCAGTCTCTTCAGACTTATTGCAGAGTCTACACTCCGAGTCCTCATTTTGTAAACCTAGAGTGTTTAGGTGTTTCCTGAAGTGGCCATGTCCAGTGATCAAGGCAATCACTTGCTTAACCTGATCCCTGCCCAGCCCCATCAGCCATCTGGTGAAGCCGGAGCTAGAATCAGCAAGCAGTCTTTTGCCGAGTGCTTGTCCATGGTGACTCTGCCACCGCAAGCGGTGTGTCTTCCTGGACCATTTGTTTATACTTTGGTAAGCAGCTGACTTGCTTATACCACAACTCGGTTCTGGACCGGTGTATGGCATGCTTTGCTCCGCTTTTGGCAAGCTTGTCGGCGCATTCGTTGCCACCTATGCCTGTGTGGCCCGGTACCCAACCAAGACGTACAAAGTTGCGTGATCCAAGCTTGCAGAGAGTGTTGAAGCACTCCCACACAAGCTTGGATGAAATGCTGTTGGAGTCAAGAGCTTTAAGAGCTGCCTGACTGTCTGACATTATGCAGATGTTCTTTCCTTGGTACCCTCTGGTGAGGCCTAGGTTGGCACAGGCCAGGATACCATAGATTTCGGCTTGAAATATGGAGCAGTTCCGTCCCAAACTGCCGCAAAGGGCAGTTCTAGGGGATTGACTAAACACTCCATATCCAGTTCTGCCCTTAATAAGCGAGCCATCCGTGTACCAGACAAAGCTCTTTCTTATTGTTGGGATGTTATCTTGCGATTTCCACTCATCTCTGGAGTAAAAGTCAACAGAGAATGGCTTATTGAATACGAACTCCGTTCTCATTATGTCTGAGACCATTTCGAGAATAGCGTTTGGGTTTACAGCTTCGGTGATGGTGCCGTGGCCCGTTTTAGACGTTCCATTCCTCCACAAGTCAGCAACCATCAGCCGATAAGCTGACTTACGCGCTTCAGCTTTTATATAGACATCAAGAGGTAGAAGTCCTAAAGCCACCTCGAGGGTCGCTGAGGGACTGCTCCTAAAGCCACCTCGAGAGTCGCTGAGGGACTGCTCCTAAATGCTCCGGTTGCAAAGATTGTGCCAAGCCTTTGTAAGCTTTCGAGCTTGGCTTTAGCAGTTACCTGATTCACCTTTGTCCACCAGACTAATGAACCATAAGTGATTTGAGGCCTTACAACTGCTTTGTAAAGCCATAGTGCTAAATGGGGTTTTATGCCCCATGAGATTCCTGCAAGTCTCCTGGACGTCATGAGCGCCCACTTTGCTTTGTGCAGGATATTGTTAAGATGATCATTCCACGTAAGCTTATGGTCTAGAGTCAGTCCTAAATATTTGACTGTCTTTGACCACTCAAGCTGTGTGGATGCGAGTTTCAGCCTGGAAAGAGACTCTAGGTTCTTTTTCCTAGTGAATGGTACAACTAATGTCTTAGAGGGATTTACTTTCAGTCCCTCTCCATGACACCAGTTGTGTACATGTTGAAGGTTGGTATTCATGATATCAACAACAACATTTGTATCTTTTCCCTGTACCATAAGGACTATGTCGTCTGCATATCCTTGGACATAGATTCCATTGTTAGTAAGGTCCTCAAGTAGACCATCTACTACTAGATTCCACAGTAGAGGTGACAGGATGCCTCCTTGAGGGCATCCCCTTGTGGTGCGATCACAAGCGATTCTTCATTGAGATCGGCCCCTGATCCGTCTGGAGCACAGCATGGCCCTAAGCCACCGGCACAGAGCTGGCTCGAGGCCACGTCGCTGTGCTCCACTTACCATCGCAGTGAGTTTAGCATTGTCAAAAGCTCCTTCAATGTCTATGAAGGTGCACAATGCCAATTCCTTGGCGGACAGGCTATCCTCAATCCTACTGACTAGTTGGTGCAGTGGTGATTCACAGGATTTGCCTTGCTGGTATGCACGTTGGTTGCGATGAAGGGGAGTGTCTGAGAGAACTCCCTTTCTCAGGTTGCCTCTCCACCAGTCGTACTAAGGCCGACGTGTGCTCTTAATTTTATACTTTTCTCCTTCGTTTGCTTTTATTATGTCGGTGATCTAAGTACAAAGCTAAATACTGACACACATATTGTATTTATTGTTTTATTGTTCCATACTTTTTAAAATATGGAATACACTGTTTAAAAAAGTATTTTATCAGGAATATCTTTTTTTTAAATATAAATATAAAACTATTCTCAAATACAAAACCTAAGAAGAAGCAATTCAGAATTTATGCACTCACTCTAAGCTCAGAGATGTATTGCTGCTGCCGTAACAAGACTTTTTTATAACCGTTGAGGTTTAGTTTACATTATCCTGTGATTCAAATAAAAAACATTGGATAATTTAATATGTTGCAATACTTATCTATCATTGTTGCAATACTATCTACAGGATAATACATGTAAGATATAAACTAATTATATATATATATATAGATATATATATATATATATATATATCTAATTAGTATATATCTTACATGTATTATCCTGTAGATAGTATTGCAACAATGATAGATAAGTATTGCAACATATTAAATTATCCAATATAATATATATATATATATATATATATATATATATATATATATATATATATCTAATTAGTTTATATCTTACATGTATTATCCTGTAGATAGTATTGCAACAATGATAGATAAGTATTGCAACATATTAAATTATCCAATGTTTTTTATTATTATACATATATATATATATATAATATATATATATAATAAATGTATTGTATTATAAAAATAAATATTCAACGCGTAACATTGTGAATATAAACAAATATGATATAATTCGGCTAAAAATACAGTGTTTTGTAAAATATGCTTCCCTTATTATTGAGCGACTGAAATGATATCTTTTAAGTATTATTCTTGTCTTTAAGTGCTTATCTAGGTTTAATAGGGAAAACCTTCCCACGAAATAATGCCTACTGGAATAATCTTCATATAAACTTTATATATAGAAGAAAAGAATCAATATTAGAAACTCACACAGCACCAACGTTTTTTACATGTTCAATAAAATAAGGAGGATAAAAAGTAATAGAATTGGTTACTAGTGGAAGATTATTTTACAGAGCTCCTCAATGTAAATTACGAAAGTCATGTAGTTTCAACGAATGGGCGACTAATTGCGCCACATATGTGCAGGTTCATGTAACGAAATTGGCCATAAGAACCTCTAGAGTCTGCTTCATGAATATTGTCGGCATAATCGATAGCGATCAGTAAGACTGAACGTTCTATATGGCATCAAGAGTACGTTTCGAAATTATCGGTATCAACATGCTGATGAAGGCATTTGTTGAAGCCACTTGAACACCTAATTAATATCTCTTTCCCTCCTTTCTAAAAACGGCCAAAGTCACCCCAGTTTTCAAAAAAGGCGACCCATATTCCGTTCAAAATTACCGCCCGATTCGATCTTGCCGTCTTACAGCAAATGTTTTGAAAAGACCTACTTAATTCGGATCGTGAATTTTTTGAGAGTCACAAACTGCTATCAATAAATCAGTTCGGATTCCGAAGTAGGAAGTCATCATTAGACGCAGTCGTACGTCTAGTTGACTTCATAGTAGATGGACTGGAACGTCAAAAATACACACTTAGTGTATTATTAATTGTATTTTGAAATGTTCATTTATCCATTGTAGATATAGGCGAGATGTAATTTAAGGACTTTATAGGTTAAGTACAAGATGGTTTGCGTTGTATTACAACCTATATTGGTTTAAGAAAATAGTACACCAAATTTTAATCATTATAGGTATAAAGCTTTTGACAGCGTTGATCATACCTTGACTAACAAATTTGGAATATTACGGGATACGGGGAGTGCCTCTCGATTGGCTCAAATCGTATCTTAGTGATAGAAAACAATTCGTCAAAATTTCAAATGTGCAGTCTGGGGAGGAGTGCCTGAATTGTGGAGTCGCTCAAGGTTCCATACTAGGTCTTCTTATTGTATGTCAATGACGCTGGCTCATCGCTTAATGAAGGGCAAATTGTCCGGTACGCAGATGACAGGACTCTGTTTCAGCTTAAAATCTTTCAAGAAATTGTGACATTCACAGAGCTGAACAATACAATCCAGCACTTCAACGAGCTCAATCTCAAAACAAACCCATTAAAGTCAACTTTCATCAAATTTTGTTTGCAAAATACAGACTTAAATTGGAATCCAACAGTCATGTCGGATGAAACTGAAGTCGAACACGTTCTATCGACTAAATTCCTTGGGATGTACCTAGATAGAGGGCTGACATGTATTTCTCACGTCGACAGTATCTATTCAAAGCTGTCTTCAGCCATTTATTTTCTGAGGTAACTTTCCAAATACTTCCCAATTCAGGTACTGATATCTGCGTATTATGGAATAATCTACTCACATCTCTCGTACGGAGTGATCTTGTGGGGAGGTTGTACAAACATACATTTTCAAAGAATGTTCACCCTGCAGAAAAAAAGCAGAATAATTGCTAAACTTCAACAGAGAGAGTTGTGCACACCAGTATTCAAAAATTTCAAACTGTTGACGCTTCCCTGCCTCTATATTCTGGAAACATCTCTTTTTTAAATCAAAATGCGAGGTCATAAGAGGCAGTAACGTACACTCTTATGACACTAGAGGCAAGAATAAAACTACCGTATTGGAAGACACAGGACGGTGGCTTATGAACGATTGCCTTCGCAGGCAGGAGTTCAGTTCGTTAACAATAATATTAACAAATTCGGTCAAAAATGCCACAATGCCTAAGGCATTTAAAACTCGTATGAAAACCGCGCTGATCTGTAAGGCTTTTTATAGTACAGACGAGTTTTTGGCAAGCGATTGGGGAGCCACCTAATTGGCTAGCCATGTGATTGGAGTAGGAAAATTATGTAATGAATGAGAATTTTGGTGAATGAAAAACTGTAAGTCTGAATGAGAGTCACTGTATTGATGAATGCAAAATTTATCTTTTAAATGTTATATGACGATTGCGATGCAATTTGTATTGTTTTTATGCAATAAAAAATTTAATTGAATTGAATTGAAAAGGCATTGAACATATTCCTAAGTAGTTAAGGCAATAAAACGCAAATAAAAGTTTACACCGTTTTAAGACTTTCGTGCCAACGTGAAAAAATATTGAATCTATCTCATTGGATGTTTTTCGCCAATCCACATTCAAGTTCATAGTATCAGTGAAAAGTATTGCACTCAGTGAAGTGCTTCGAGCATTCAATTTACATAGGAACTACATTTAAATTTAATTAATTCAAAATGTATTTTCAACTGTGTACACACTGCCCAAAGTTTTGGAGTTCGGAAATTTTATAGAATTTCTTAATGAAGAACATGTGCATCTTGAGATACAGTTAATAAATATGTCTAGCGATGAAAATTTGAGAAAAAATAAAAATAAAGTATCCTAACCGTTTTTATCAAATGTAGTAAACTAGGTAAAGAAGAATTGTTAAAATGAATATTTTGTTATTCTTACGGTAGAACCCGAGCTACCAGTGGGGTTTAGTACCTAAAACATTAGATTTAAATATGCAATGTGAATAATATTAACCACGGAACAGTAATTCCATATAAAACTCAATTAATCAACCATTAATATTACCTTTACCTGATTATTCTGTGCAATATTCGCAATTTTCAGGTATAATCTTATACACTTGTTTTGATAACGAAACAAACTAAAGGTATTTGACAAAGGAAGAGTAATGAAATGCCTTGTTCAAGAGCGACGCAATAATTATTCATTCACTCTACATTACATAACTTTTGTCATTTAGATTAAGGAGCTTTGTAAAAGAGCCCTTCCACTTAAAAATCAATTGTCTCCTCTTATCCTCTTTATTTTATTGAACTTGAATAAATCAATAGTAACAATTACATGTTTAAAATACATTATTTTCTTATTTTAGTTATTGTGATATTTATATGAAAATTATTCCGGTTAACAACTTTACGTTTTATTGTTGGATTTAAACAAAATTAATCTATGATCCAACATTAATATTATCGTTTAATGGCTGTATTATATTATACAATCCATCGTGCACATATTTCCGGTAATATTTTTTGTGGTTCTGATTGTAAAATATATGCTAAATAAACACAGTTAGGCAGCAATTGCGAGTAGCATATTCTTAATGCCTTATTTTTTTACTTCATAAAATTGATATGCATGTCTCATTTATTCTCTTGCTACTTTTTCAATCAGCGTAAAAATTACAATTGTGAGGCCAATGAATGTCATAAACAGATTGGTATTTAACTTTTATGATTCGTATATGAGTGCGTGAGGAATTTTTACACGACTGGCAGAATTGCATTTGGAAATGTTCATTTATCCATTGTAGATATAGGTGAGATGTAATTTAATGACTTTATGGGTTAAATACAAGATGGTTTGCGTTGTATTACAACCTATATTGGTTTAAGAAAATAGTACACCCAAATTTTAATCATTATAGGTATAATTTCTTGTGTTCCTCATATTCATTGAGAAGAATCTTCACTTGCTTGTATACATATATACACTGAAACATATGTATACATGAGGCTCTATTTAAACCAAATTTGGTGGACACGAAACACTATGAGAATATATTTCGAAACGTCCTAGGATCTCCTCCTCCTTTCTACGTTAATTATCTCAAACTCTTGTATTAACACTGTTGGATTCTTTACTGCTACCAATACGCTCTCTGAAGCAACCAGCCAACAGCACCTGCGGCAAATTTATGTTTTAATAAATTGTCACTGGGTTAAAATTTAATAGCCTATAAATATACCAGGACAATATAAATACGTACAGATCGCTTACAAATTTTGAACAGGAAGTGGGCTTGAGCATAATATCACTCATAATTTTGTCTTATCCCAGGATAGAAATAGTTGAGTTTTCAGTAATAATTAACTGTTCTCTAGAAACAAAACCATATAACAAACGTCCAACTGAAAACATAAACACACATTGGATAAACCACCGCCCCCAATACTTTATGTGAAATAATTCATGTAAATGACGTTGCGTGAAAAACTAACTAAACGCAGTTTTTAATGATAGATTATTCATTACAGCTGATAGCTTAATCGAAGCTTAATTGCGTTTTGAGGCAAGGGGTGAGGATTTGAATGATAAATAATACTGAACCGATGGTATCATCACTAATTGGTAATTAATATGGAAGTATCAATCTCTCTACGATTACCTAATACACTGTTGCCTAAACATTACACTATTGAATTGATCACAACGATAGTCTAATTAATTTAGACTCCTTTAATTTAATTAGTTTCTGATGACGTATTGCTAATTCCACAAACCTGTAATTATCATTATTGGTTTCGGCTAAAGAATATTGTTAATATCTCTAGTAACGCAAATTCGATACATAGACTGATGATTCGATAAGTGGACTGTTCTTCGACATAATATTATAAAATATATCACACAAGTAGTATGAGCTTTAAATCATGATTAGATACAGATAAAAATTAAATCTGCGTTGACCACAATATACCGCTCGACAAACTTGAGTCCCACGGCATTCGAGGCGTGCTTTTAAAAGACTTAGCTCATTCCTAATCCACAGATCGCAAGTGGTCCAGATATACATTAAATCATCCAAGCCAATAGATCTTCGCTATGAAGTCCCCCAGGGCTCTATCCTCAGTCCTGTGCTTTTCCTGCTTTATGGCAACGCCATAGAATTATCGCTTTTGCATAGAAGAACAGTGCAGTTTGCCCAATTAGAAGACTGACCCCACTGCTCGAAGTGGGTTGCGTTGGCGATGGATGAAAAGAAATGTTGTTGTAAAGATCGTATGTCTCTATGTGTATTATAGTATGAATGACAGAAATTTTAGGGTTTCATTATTAATTGACGTTTGCCATATGATGTAATTATTGTCTCAGCAATAAAACAGATTTGATTGTATTTGATTCAATCGTGCCTTTACATTTCAACTAGGAGTATGCCAGTTATTTGCGTAGCAGAAGAACTGAAAATACTAAATCAGATCATCATAAGAAAATATTTAAAAGCTTCCTCATAAGACGAAGTTCAAAATTTGTAGATGTTTGTTGGAAATTGACGGCAACTTAAACGTTAAAAAGCCAAGGAATATTCGGTGTTTTACTTATTATGCGTTGGATTTACGTGGATAACCTGAGTGGTCGTTACGGGAGGTTTCTGGGACTCTTTTACGATTAAAGACGGCTTCATAAACCAGTAAAGCTAATATACCCTTCTGGTTGAGTCCTTAAAGTGTTAGGCGACTTTGCGTTAAAGTTGTAGAACAAAGTTTTACTAACACTGCAGTTTGTGTTCCTTCATTTGTCCACCATATTTACCGTCGATCATCTGTCTGACAAAAGCTAAAATGAAGATGGTGAAATCCATCTTGAACCACTGATGAAATATCGTATATCCATGTTAAAATACGCCTGGTCTTGGTTATACTACAAATACATATAGCCAAAATTGTAAATAGTATATATTTCAATATTTGTTTATACTGACTGTGTAGTTTCGAATTATTTTATACATAATTAAGAACTGAATGTTTTATTATACTAGCTTTATGTAATTTACTAGAATACCTGGTCATTCGAACAGTATGGAAGCCTTGTAACTTTAACCCTATCTTACCGAAACATTTATTGAATTATTTTTATTAGTTTTCACTCTGAGATTTCAGATTAAGTTTAATTTTTAGGTAAAAGTAATTTAATCTGGACTGCTTGGTAAATACATTTAAGAAAAGGTTTAGGGAAGAATGTAATGTATTATATTAAAGGAGAAAGGACTGTTCTTACAAATTGCTATAAACCGAAAATTTCCGCTTTTGCTTATTCTTTCATAAATGTCCTTATTAGCAGTTTAATACGCGGATGAGAGTGCATTAAGATTTTGTAGGTATACGACCGCGATCATTAATATTACTGAAGCTGTAAAATCCTGTTACACCTGTAAAGGATAGAAAATGAATGGAGGTCTCTTTATAGGAACTTTTATACCCAGTGATCAATTGATTTAAAAAAAAGAAAATTTTCGTTTTGTTTTTAAATTATTACCTGTGTTTCAAGACTCCTAACTGTTTTGTAAAAATGTTGTCTCGTAACCATGCACATACATTAAGAGTGTTTTTAAAATACTTCTGCCCATGCGCTTCTCATTATTATATAGAGATAATAACAGATACATAATACCTTCAGAAACGCAGTGGTTAGCAAAGAGAATAACGCGTTTAAGAGTAGCCTACATTAAAAGTCTTTTGATGTCATAACTTTTTGAGGTATTTTGAAGTTCTAAAAACGTTTAAGATTTGTAAAGCATAGCCCAATGAGTTGAGAAAGCTTATTTATAATACAACAACTATTCTTAAAAATGTGCAAATATTATAACTTCATAAGTGTCCCTGCTTCTTTTAAATATAAATGCTCATATTTTGTTTAAACTGTTTGATCTTTCGTATTTTCCCATATAAGTCGTGAGTTTCTCGTAATTTTGTTGACCTTTACTTTATCATAAATAATTTAAAAAAAATCACTTAGAAATAAATATTAAAACAACTATTTAAAATACTTAATGCAGATATTAATTAATTAGTAGTTGAGAATTATATTCAGTATCGGGTTTGGTTTTTGTATTTAAATTCGTTATTTCTTCTACATATCACAATTCATACATGTGAATAATTCATCATCATATGGGTGGGAGGGGATTGTAGTCTTTCGAAACAGAATTTAGAGATAAAAGCTTTCCATTTAACATAAACGGTGAATAAGTGAGAAATAATCATTGGCAATAACATAAATATCAGCACCACGTTTTAGCTTAGACGCCTGGCCCTTCCAATAAAAGTGGAACGAGGTACATTACTAAACTGATCTATGAAAATTAAAAACATTAATCTAGTTACACAATATTAATTTGACATTAATTTAAACACTGAAATTTAGTAGAAAAACAATGCTTAAAATTTGATATTAAAGTGGGTGAAGTTTTTTAAATATGTAAATATATAAAATACTTATTTTTATCTCTCATTAGCTTCTAAATATAAATGTTAAAGTTTTTTGAGAAATTTTGGGAAAAACAATAAGTTCTACAATAAAAACTTATTTTAAATGGACCGTTTAAGTGATTAGTTGTGGTATGAAAACCCAACGCTGGCACTTTATTAATGTAAGAGAAGAAACATGTATTTCCATTTTCAAGGAATAGGACATTGTGGTGTATTTGTATGTTAGTATTTTATTTGGTTCAATCCCTAATAATTAAAATATAACAGTTTTGGTAGTAAAACCATACCAAAACCCTCGTACAAAAGCTTGATATTTTCTTCGATAAGTTGATTGATTCGAATTGTTTGGTTTCTGGGTGTAGGGGGACATAAGGCACGTCTAGTGACCTCTTTCAATCGCTTTTACTCTATGTGTTAAATCTATCATGAAGAACTGACACATCCAGTTACTGCGTACCCAGCAGAGCTATCGATTTTATGAACCTTTCCTGCCTTTTATCCCAGGCCGATTGAACCATTAATGTAATATTGTTTTTAAATGCGACAAAGGATAGTGTACAAAAGATATAAAACTGTTTTTCAATAAAACAACCCTTGCCTCAATTTGGGGTATTAAAATCTTTAGAGGCCTATCTTACGAGAATCAAAAGTAAAAGATAAAGGAAACAGGTTCGACGGGGACAAGAAATTATCAAAGACTAAATCTTCCTCTAGATCAGTTTTATTTACAGTTTGAAAAATATCTAGAATTACTACAACATTATGAATACCAATTATATATTTTTGAGAGAAATAAAAGTATTTAATTTACATCAAAAATAATACTTACAGTTAATACTTTAAACTCACATGGTCAACAGTAGTTAATTTTAAGTCTTTATATAGGTTTTAGCTTAATAAGAGAAAAAAAACGAAGGTTTTAAAATAGTGGTCCAAATCCAAACAAATGCCATTACAATTTAAAAGAAAACAGTAGTTTAATTTCAAGTTATACCATGGGCATTTCAGCTAACATCACAGAAAAATTAAATCCAATCACACTCTCTTATGAGTGATAAAACAAAGTCAAACAAAATTACCAAAATTTAATTTATTATAAAAGACTTTTTTTAAATTTTTTGTAGTGCTTTTTTCAATAAAATAAATTATTGTTACAGAAATTATTATAAAAATAACGTTTATTAACAATGAACGAATATATAACCATGAGAGCAACACACATCATTAATATAGTTTTATCAGAACAAATGCTCCATTATTAGGCCGGAAGGTATATTAATTTACTAGTCTTGTTCTATATCTTTCACAGTAAATTAAAGAAAGTTTAGTACAATTAAAAGCCGGTTTCTAACACAAATTGTGAAGTAAATTACTAGTTTTTATAAATAATAACTATCGTACTGTGATTTTAAGCTTTTTAAAAGTTAAAAATCTGTGAAAAATTTAAAAATGACAATTATGTTAGAACAAATTCTAACTTTTGGGAAAATTATAATAAGTACAAATAAAAACTTATCAGTCAAAGAACTTCATACATTGTTTATACCGTGGGAAGTACATAACAATATTTGGTAATCTTGATATTGTCTATCTAAACTCGAATATATCACACAGAACCCAGCTGAAGAATCTGTGAGTAATTTTGGGTTTGCCAAATATCGTGGTATTTACCATTTCCTGTAATACAGATTTGCAGTGTTGCCATCAAACTCGTTATGTTTTTATATAAACTGGAGACTATGACTTTTGGAACGAAATAAGTTGGGGGACATAAATCGGTGCATATTCAACCAAGAGACTTCCTAAATGTTGGGTACTTTGACTAGTCAAACAAAATTAAGGGGTCAAAAGTATTGAATAAAGTCAGTGGTCTGGCACTAACCTGTCAAAACAAACTTCAATGCAAACTTTCTTTGAATCCCAAAGTAGAGGTTTAAACCAAACTGTAGATTGCAAATCATGTATAAAACAAATTCTAGTTAAAAAGGATATATATTATATATAAATTTGTATATTTACTATAAATGTATGCATTATATAAATATATGTTTCTACAAATCTGCAAAAATTTTGGACATTTGGATAGTTTTAAACTATTTCCGATAAGAAAAAAAAAGGGATTTTAAAAAATGTTATAACTTTTTTATATTTTGCCAATAGAACAAGTGCACTATTGCGATTTCTCCCTAATATTTAAAAATTATTTCCCCCTTATTGATAAAAAACACAAGTTTCGATGCTTTGTCTATGTCCCTTTTGGGTACTTGGGGGGTGGGGGGGGGGGGGGGTGGGGGGGGGGGGGGGTGGGGGGGGGGGGGGGTGGGGGGGGGGGGGGGTGGGGGGGGGGGGGGGTGGGGGGGGGGGGATTGACAATAATTTATATATAAAATTTATTATTATATTATTATTTTCTTAAGTGATTAGTATCATATTTAAGATCTTATTCATGAAGATGAACGACTATACCGAAATGACATTTTTTCAATTCTCAAATGTAATTAATTACTTTAGAATTCATGTAAGCAATTATCCATTTTCAGCATCAGTTGATAACTAAAAAATAATAATAATAAATTTATTTCCTAAATAATCAACCCAAAATAATTACAATAAATCCAACAGTAATACAATAATTCAAAATAAGGTAAACCATTACATAGCTATATATAAAAAAAACATAAAAATAGCATATACAAAAACAAAAATGATTTGCTCAGGCTGACCAATTAATTTTCTACACTTACCAGTTAATAAATAAGGAAAAATACAATGAACATTATTTTTTGGTTAGTTGTTTTTTGGAAAATGAAACCATACCAAGGCAAAGCCTGATTGGAAGGAAATAACGGATGTACCTTATTGCGATAAGGAAAATGTGCCGTCAAGTAATACAGGGCTCTATATTCCAGTATCATTGACTCCAACTCCCCTAAGAATTAAAATAGTATATGAAAAGATTGAATTCTTAAAAAAAGACAATTATTTATGAATTATATAAACAATTTAATAAGTAGGTCCTCATTGGAACAATATAATATAGAGAGACCTATGCAAAAAAAGTTTGTATCCTGAGTTAACACAAAATTAACCGCTTTAAAACTAAACAGTAAAAAGATTTTAAAAAAAAAAATAAATTAGTAATGATTAACATTAATAAATAAAAAATCCGACCTATACTCAAGCACAATGAAATTTCTTCACAATTCTCACAATACAATATCATCAATATGTATACTTATATTCACTAATACAACTATGAACATGTACACATACATATTCTCAATACACACATACATTCACATTACACTTGCATATTCACAAAAATACAAGCACACACACACCCTTACATACAAATAGTATAGAATAATTTATAAAAATCACAGTAATTGTAGAAGTAATTTTTCAACTTTGGATTTCAAATAGCAATTCATTTATATCTTGCACTGTGATTAGCCAATCTTTGAGTTTTCTAATAAAATTTGTGTGAAGTATCTATAATTTTTATTTCATTAGGCAATCTATTGAATATCAGAGGGGCTAAAAGTTATATGTTTTAGTGAAAAAGGTTTTTGATGGTCTAGGTACAGCTACATTATCAGAATTTCTTAATTTTCCTTTATATGCATTATAACAATCATGACTATTCCTACCTTCTGTTAAAAAAAAACCTTCATAACTTATAAACATACATATTTTTAGTATTTTTAGCAATCTCGGTATTTAGACCTTGTCTAAATCCAAATTGATTTTTACTGAAAAATCTGATTTTATCAAGAAATTTCATTAATTTTTCATATATTTTTGAAAAAGATGATAACAAGGATATAGGTCTATAGTTATTGCAATCTGTTCTTTCATTTTTTTTATGTATTGGAATCACTAATCATTCTTTTAATTTGTCCGGAAAAACGCCCGATTGAAAGCTAAAATTAATAATATACAATAAAACAGGCAGAAACTGTTTATAGGTTTTCTTAATTAATGTGGAACTAATAACATCAATACCCATGGGATTTTCCGTTTTTTAATAACTCAATAGTTCTTACAAGTTCATTCTCTATAATAGGATCTATAAAATGGATTGTGTTATAGAAACTTCACTAAACTTATTTTTTTTATGTCAAGCAAATGAATGTCCTGATTATCACCACACCTGCTTAATCCATCAGCCACTGATAAAAAATAGTCATTGAATTTATTCGCTACTTCACATGGATCACTAAAGATTACACCATCAATTTCCAGTTTAATATCTACATTAGTATTAATAACCTTCTGACCAGTCACTTCTTTCAAAATTTTCCACGTTCCGTTTCTGATCTTTCTTACTGTTTTCAAATAGTTTGAGAGTAATAATTATTTTTCAAGTTTCGGATATCGCTGTTAAGCTTATTTCTATAACCTTTAAAATATTCATTCAAAACTATATTGTTGGGCTGTTTTTTGACTCTTTTTAATAATGTATTCCTAATTTTAATTCGTTTACAACTGAAAGTCATTTTTAAGTAAGTAGAGCGAACAGGGGCTTACCTACTTTTGGAGTCAAGTACTTTTATTTAACACCTTAGCTACCAAGTGGCATAGTGTTTACTAATAGGATTCATAACCACACACGCATCTATGACCGTTGTTTGGAAACTTGTTACAATAATAAGGATGATATTCCCATGGTAATTGTAAAAGAATTGCAAACAATAGGAACATGGTTAAAGTAGAGGTAAATATAGTAAGAACACTAAAACTCGTGGCGTTGTTCAAGAGTCTGAGTGTCGGTGTCAGCAAAATGACAGCTTGTCAGTCCCGAAATTGCTTTCTTGATTTATTTGTGTTCTTACAGAAAACTCACTTACAGACAAACAACTGTCTAACATCGAGGGTTGTAGTTTCATTATCCTTAATTGGAATATATGAATGGTATTCAGTATAATTTATTGAATTTTGAATATTTGAAAATTGATGTTTCCTATATACCATTCTATCTTGATTAAAAGTTTCTTTCATATCTTCGATATAAAAAGTTTAGTTACTATTTTGTGTTATATATCTAAAATATATAGCGATATACATTTTCCCTATAAGAAATGTAATTAAACGTACCTCTGTTCTATGAAACGTTTCCTATATTTTAAATCTGGACATTTACTGGATTTAATATCAAGAAAGGAAAATTATATATAATCTACAAATTATATCGCTCATAGGAAAAATCTGTATTAATGGAATTATCTGAGTTCTAACTCAAAAAGAGTTAGAAAATTTATAGAAAAGATGGAAACGGAAAAAAAGAAGGACATAGGCAGGGGAAGAAGAAAGAAGATGTAAGTGAGGGAGAAAATATGTATAAGAATAACGGGAAGTGCTAAGTCTTAGCCAAGAAAACATAGCCAAAAGCCTTGTCATGTAATACGATACATTGTCTAGTATAATAAATTTGTAGCTTTAAAATGTATCTCTCATTTTACCATGCAAAGGGATTTTTTTAAATATTTCCTCAAAATCACAAATTATTTTAGATATTACATTATTTACAAATAATATGACCAGTATTCGCTTTTACAACAGTTATATTTATTGAAATATATAAAGCTATATTACATGTGTATAACACGTTGTGTTCTGTTACATGAATAGAATTATAAAAATTAAAGCTTTTTTAAAAAACTGTATTTATTTTTACATCAAGGTGCACCTTTTAACGCGTAAAAGCGAAAAGCCACATGTTCAAGTGACCTCAGCCACTGCTGAACTGACACTCAAATAAAACAACCACTCCTTAAAAATAATAAAAAGCAGAAAAAACAGTTGACAGTCTTTAACTGCTGGTGAAATTGTCAGCAAAATCCAAAGAACTGATTCACTGGTTCTCAGGCTTGTGGGTACATTAGAATGAAATCCATAACTCGGCAGGGAGAGTAGATGAAGAACTGTTGCCTCCCTCTTTAAATTCTGATTTCTGATCATATGTAAATTCCATGCAATCTATAAATCCATGCTATAAATCCATAGCAATTTTAACTCTTTCTATACATTGAAAATGGAATAATGAAACGCATGGTTAAATTTTAACAAGCGTAAAGATACACCATATAGCTTATAATTCAATTTGCTCGCCATTTTTACAAAACAAAAGTACTAAAAGATTTTATGCACAAGTTATGGATAATGAAACGATTATGAAGATACATTTAGTTTATCTGTCACCTGGAATATACGCTTCATGAAGACGCTGTAGAGTCTTCTTATAGCGATGCTCATATACCCATGGTTGTGTCTTCATGGTTGCTGTTATTAACAGTTTGTGTTTTATGAAGTTTCGTCGGAAGCTTTAAGGACATATAAGTTTTGTGAACCGGCTTAATTTTGCTCAATTGAAAGCAGGATCCATTCTTATTTCAATTGAGGATATGGACCGCTGGTAGAAAACCCTACCCTGCATTTGGTCCCACAAAAACTTCGAGAACAAGCAAAAGGTGCTTTGGTGGTAAAGGAAACAGCAGTTTGTATTAACAATATCTGCAACTGTTTTGAACTCGGGAACGTATTTCCATCATTTCATATATAGTTAAATATATAATAAAGCTTAAATCGATTTCCAAATCTTTCTTAAGACACGAAAGACACCTGTTAGACTTCAACACATGAAGTTTTAAATAAAAATTGTGAACGAAATCCAACGTTTAGGACTTTAGAGCAGATAGTTAAAATGTTAATTGTCTTTCTCGTATGTCCTTTGTAATGAGTGTTTTCCGTACATGATTGTATGACGGCTTTATCCTTAGGACACTTATTTAAATGTGTTGTTAATGATTTGCTTAGTATGGTTAGTCTCTGATAATGGAACATTATGTTCATTCTGTGTTACAAACGATTTTTAATTAATATGCAGGATTATATTACAGATTGAAAACATTCAACTTAACCAAAATAATTCAATTTAAATTAATAAAACTAAGCAGAGAATCCTAAACAAGTTGGTTTTGACAAGTAAGGTTTTCCATTGGGTATTATCCATCACGGTCTGCAAATAATTACGCTCCGAACTTATTTTTCCAACTTGATTGTTATCAAACTTAAAGTTTCGCCCATTCATCCATCAAATTTTTTCACATTATAACCCATTAGTAAAAATAAGTTTTCGAATCGTTGCGATTTCGAGGGTTTTGAGTGGAATATGGAAACGCAAAAATTTGATTCGGCCTCAAGGAGGATATTTAATTCAGTTCACAATTTTGAAAGACTGTAGTCTACCGAAATGTTTTCCTTTGCATAATTATAATAATTCAAAGAAAAAAAATCTTTGATGAATTTAATAATCTATCGGGTTTCTTTAAAGTAATAAAACTTAAACAAAATCAATAAATGTATTTATTTTCTAATTCTAACACAAAAACATAGGCTACATCCAATAAATGAAAAACTTACATATTAAAGAATCATAAATAATATAAGTACACTTGCTAAGACTCACTAAATGCACTAAATGAAAACTTAAACATGTATTAAGATTTAATCAATAACGTAATGTAACTTAAAAAAGTAACTTAATACATCTTCTTTCAGTCTATTTTCGTGTCAAATCATTATAAAAACTTGTAAATATACTGACTTTTGTAAATAGCAGAAGTGAAAATTTATATGGCGTCCAGGGCACTTAGCCTGTTTGGAGGTTCCAGTTATTTAACATTAACATTATTTTACAGCGTGTAGATGGTGAAATAAAGAATGAAGGAATCCACATAGGAAAGAGCGAGCGGTCGATTCTGTGTGAGCTGGAGGGAGGCATGTCTGGTGGAATTACGTTGTATGTTTTAAAACTCCGCTTGCTGCCAAATCGTAACATCGGTATTTTCTCGAAATTTATTCAAGCGATTTTTAAATTATTTTACTTTATATAAAATAATTAAAAACTAATGAGATGTACAATTTTGGTAGGTAAGACATCAAGATAACATGGAATACGTGTGTTCAATCTTAGTTATTTATCAATTAGTTTATAAAGGAGGAAATTTATTTTTAAACTGATAGACCTAATAGGCATGGTCAGCGCCATCTGAAACAAATGGGTTAAGGGCATTCCTATAAAGCTTTTCTATTTTAATCTTCTATTATGAGTTGCGGATATATAGATAAATGAGAAATTTAACGTAACAACAACAAAATTACAACATTAATTTTTAATTTAAAAGCCGGTGGAATATTAGCACCCTTTGAGAAGTAGTGTATTATTGACGTACACCTAAAATACAGAAGACAATGCCCTATGGCATAAAACATTATTTGATAATAAATTCAAAAATCTTAAGAGTAACCATAAACCAAGTTAAGAATTGATTGGTAGTATTATGAATAATGAAACTAATATAGCTTTATATTGGACTATAATTTAACTTCTCTGAGTTATTATACCTAAATTATGAAGGTTCAATCACTTGAGAGTAACTTAGTTCAAGAGAAATATCTTTCTGAACTAACTTTTTATCCTTTATTGGTGTTAGTTATAATTTATAACATAAAATAACGCCACTGACAATTTTTATATTAAAGTCTGAAAACAGTAGAATTAATCCATTCCTTTAATGAAAATGTGGGTTATTTTTTCTTGTCAGTACCTTTATTGTAACATTTATTTTCAACTGTAACACTTATTCGTATGGTTCTATAAATCATTACAGCCATAAAACATGACGTATTACAAAAGAAGTAAATAAGATGAGTCAAAGGAAATCGTAATTTAATCCACTAAATCATACCAATAATTGTCTTTACAGTTTCGGTTACAAAACATTTCTAATATACAGTATACTCCCAAAGCATGCATCCCCGTTTTTATTTTAAAGTTTAATTGCCTGTTATTTTGTAAATGTTTATTTATCATTTACTTCTAAAAACAGTTTAATACAATATTGACCTACATACAGTTTCATTATTGGCTTAAACGACCAGTATATTTAGTATATGTAGCAATTACATAGCATATTCAATGTTCTGGTAAATTACAGAATTAACCTTTGAAGTGAGAAAATTGTTATTGGACACATTATAAGACGTACTGAGGTAAGGTAAGAATCTGCACAGTAGCACCTGACACACAGCGCCGTACTGTACTTATTGGTTGGTAGTCACTGTGCTGTGTCAGCATTGTATGACACTAGACAGCAGGCGCTTACTGTTTCACCGACGACACACCTGCAGTTCCGGCTCTCTTATGGGCCTAGGTTACGTCTGATACTACAGTTTATGAATACGACCACAATATTTTAAGTGAAACCTGACACACTGCGCCATACTGTTTTATTGGCAACCACACTGCTGTCTCGATATTGTGGCTCAACTGAAAACAGGTGCTTACTATTTCACAGGCAACACATCTGTTGTCTTTGACCTCTTCTAAGTTTAGGGTACGTCTGAATTAAATTAAATTAGTAAACGCAGAATCTATTCAGTAGCACCTTAAATGGTGCGCCGTACTGGATTTATTGGAAATCACACGGACGTGTCAATATTGAGTCATATCTGAAAACAGGCATTTATTGTGAACTATACTGACAACACAGCTAGTGCAATGGTCTCTTCCGAACCTAGGATACCGCTGACACTACAGTTTATGAGTAAGATAAGAATCTGCTCAATAACACTTGACGCACCACTGCGCCGTACTGTATTTTGGCAATCACACTGCTGCCTCGCTGTTACGTTTTACCTGAATACATGTAATTACTATTATTCACAGATACCACATCTGGTGTTCTGGGTCTCTTCTGAGCCTATGACATGTCTAACACTACAGTTTATGAGTTAGACAACAATGTTATCAGTAACAACTGACACGTTTAAAAATATCGGACAAATCCTGATTTTGCATAAGTAATCCAGATACTGGGTAATTAAATAATGCAACAGGATATTCCTCATTAGGGAAGACAGTTTGAGTGCTCAAGTAATATAATTGTTTGGTGTAAACATTGTGGGGAAGTAAAGTGTGTTCCTTATTTTATGAATCGATAAACGTGTATTTCCTTGATATCGTTATGCAACAATGTGTTTATTCAAGTCTTATCTACAACAACTAAACAATTGAAAAGCATTCAGACATTAAAATGTGACCTTAATGTTAAAATAGTTTTGCTAAAATGTAAAATAAGCACTATCCCAAACAATATTGAATACAGTTTTAATTGAAAAAAATACAAAAGTTATTACAATGTACAATAAAGTCACAACCCTAACTTTGCCTGTAAAAAATAAAGAATTTTTCGTTTCATTTCATTTTCATTTCAACAGACCAAACAATAAAATAAAGAAAATAGAAAGGAAATCAATATCACTCAATGTTGAGCTTCTTTCAGAGATAGAAGAGGACAGAACAATAGTCGCATTTCTTATTTCACGAGACTTTACCAGAAGAAGTAGGGTAAAGGACTAGGAGTGAAATAAAGGAGATTAACTAACGAAAAGGAAACCATGATTAGAAAACTTCATTACTTAATGGAAGATAACAACTAATCTAGCTATTGACATGACTGTTTGAGCTAAGTTTACAGATCTGATTACATTCAACATTTGACAAAAGAAATGTTTTATAGTGAGCCATTAATTAAATAGATATGTACCGGTATATATACATATTGTACATAGAATAAATTTAACCTTCGAACCGGTTCATAAAAACGAAGTAAGTTTAGACAGAAGGGAGAGCATGAGGTTAGTTATGTTGCATGGTAGTCGGAACACGGAAAGGATTCTTAACAAGTACCTTAAAGGCAAGAAATATGTCTCATGTCACAGGAAAAGAACACATTTTGCAAGAGTACCTGTATGGGATGTCTCAAATAGTGCTCTGCAACTATGATCCTGCTAGCAAGACATTGAGAGTGAGGAAGGGACTGATTTTGCAACTGGTATACAACATTTAGCGTAGTTCCTAGAAGCGAGTGCTAATTTAACCACTAAACACGTAGTGATGAGGGAGTACATAATGAAAGATATTGTATACACCAACTACAAAGGAGTAAGTCCTTTTTATAGAAATATATTGAACCAAGTATTCAAGATTACTGAAAATTTATTGATTATGTTCATATTTTACTTCAAACATACCCTAAACAGGAGTAAAACCCCTAAAAAGACTTAATTTCAGTACTTAAATGTGTGTGTGAGTGTGTTTTTCTAGTTATTGAGCCATTAAAGCCAAATTAAGTGAGGATACGCTTGGATTATCTTCCTTTCACCTTAGTAACTGTAGAGGAAGGGGTTTCCTATAATTTTAAGTGATGATGCTTCCATTTTTTTATCTCCTAAAACTCTCATTTCACGTTAAATATTTCTGAGGAACAAATATATAATTAATTGTGTATCACTAATTTGAGAATGAAGAATTGATATCTAAACTTTAACGCAGTATAATTTTTTACATAGTCCGAGGGCAAATACTGATTGAGAATACACTGAAAGCATGACTCAATTTTATTTTTATTATAGTCGGGTACACTGCATTAGTCATGAAACACCATGTTGTCACATCCGTTTACAACTTGGTGCAGTGGGAAAGAGGTGACACTTGGCGAGGGCCGGAATCTACTATCTACTGTGACTCGAGCACCGTTAAAAACAATTCGTTGATAATCAAAGCCTAACACTTGAGGTAAAGAAATAATAATTTCTGTGTATCGATGCCTTTATCTTTACTATGTTTCGAAAAAGAAACTGACTTATAGATTTGAATTGGGGAAGAGAGAATTTGAATTGTATGAAGCTTAATTTCTATACAGGAAACATTAGGTTCGATTTTGTGTTTGTCACTGAATGAATTCTATTTAACCGTCGGCAAATATTTTTTTAAAATTTATCTCATATATAATCATGATAACAACGAAAAATAGCTGAATAAGTAAAATTGTAAGCTAACTGAGTACAATGATTTGAGATATGAAAATGTCAAATTTGTGTTCATAGTGTCCACTAATATATATATATATATATATATATATATATATATATATATATATATATATATATATATATATATATATAAATAAAGAGAAGAGAAAAGTCAATGTGAATATTCGCCAAAAGTATAGAATTACAGTGTAATCTTGCGTTGTAGTAGTCGCGCTAGGTCACCGGTACTTTCTATATTGAACACTGCTACGAAACCTAACATGAACAAAAGAATGTGAATTTATCTTGTGGCAAGATTTTCTGGAGAACGATATCATATGAAGACTTTAAATTTAGTATGAAACTTTATTTCTTCAGAGACAAAAATGAGTTCACGAGGGAGCTTGTCAAATGATATAACATTTTGCTGAGCGTCAATGAAACGTATACTCGATATGCTGATACGGCTTCTGTTCTGTCTGTCGGGGTATGTAAAGATGTCATGTCTGTATGATGTTTGTTGTTTGTACCTTTTTCTGATATTTAAAACTGAATCAAAGATTATTATTTTATATTGAAGTAAGTTAAAAAGTAAATAACATACATATTAAGCTTTTAATGTAGCCTAGGCATTGTGCGCCTCATAGTAAAGAACTCGAGCGAGCAGATGAGACTCGATCTGGTATCTTTGTAGTTTTACAGTGTTATTTGAAATACTTATGACAGTCTCTTATTTTCTCTTATAAGCATAGCGGTGTCCTTATTGGAGATATCTCAAATCGAAGTGTAATGACAAATAACTGTTTGCCGTTATACTAAAAAAACATACTTTTTTGCTTCAGAAGGATTTGCCATGCATTCGATTACTCCAGTTGGTTACGTTAGTGAACATACTAACAAAAGTGGCCGAAAGTGAGTGGAAAAATACGAAAAATACTCAAAAGGATTCAAACAAAATAAAACTCAAGGAATAAAATTAGTAAAATGGGAGGTACAACTAAAACCTTGATAGGCCACCACTTACAAATCCCTTAGAGTTATATACTTAACTACTGATGTATAGTTTTTATATGGCAAACAACTTTAATATAAGATTACCAAAATAATGATAAATTTAAATTGTGATTGAATTATAAATATATAATATTGCTACGACTAATTTTGAACAGTTGTAAAGAACACAATCTAAACGCTTTATAAAGAAAACCACAACGTATTCTAAGAAAGGAACATATAATTTTAGAAGAAAAATAATCTAAGCTAATAGATTTTCTCATTATAGTTAGAGCTATGTATCAAGCTAATATTAATCAAACTTATTAATATCAATCGTATTTTATTTTTATAGCTCATAATATTGTGTCACTGTTTAATTTTAATTATTTAAACGTCATATCTTAAATAAAGTTAAGACCCACACTTAGGGCTGACATTCTGTCAGATATTACGTAGTGCAAGCATATGTCGATTGTCGGGTGCCATAGTATATGTGAAATGTAAGAAATAAAAATATGCTTCAACTATTTATTAAATTCTTTTAGTAACAATAGAATATTATACTGTTTTTTAAATCTTAGATTCTGCTAGGAACTAAGCTTGTTAGTGTTTTCATGTACAATAAATTGTAAATAAACGGTGAAATTGTGCATCAAACGTATTCAAGCATTTAAAGAATCAAACGGTTTCTATAATTCTTGTGTATATACCTGTAAATCCTAACAGGTCAACATAACCACATAACACAGGCAATGTATACAAACACACTGTGCCTTATTTTCACTCGGTAAATTTCAGTTCACTTGAAACGTAGTATTCAATTTTCGTAAAACATTAGGATGACATATGTTCTATTATATGTTCGATGACATTTATGTTTTTCTTTTCATCGATAAACTTTTATTAGGGTTAGAACACTTTAGGTAGTGCTCTCTTGTCAGTTGTAGGAACAAGGTATATCGTTGAGAAAAATGTAGACAGTTAGGAAGTTTAACCTAAAATTGGTACAGGAAATACCTATGTGTCATTAAAATCTGGGTAAGCTTACGGTGTCCAGGAGTGGCACATGAATATCCACAAATGTCGAGATATTGGGATGCAAGGGTAAATTGATAGGTCTATTCTGATGCGGGGGATGACTGATGTAGTTCGTGGGATCTCTAGGTGATAACGTCTAGACTAGACATAAGTGCGTGTTACCCCGCTTGTTTAGAATGAAGAGGCTGGCATAGAGATGGTCTCCCATACTACCAAGGAGACATGATTGAGATTAATTGGTTAATCATTACTCATGTATCTTGACTGGAGGCCCCTTCCCTCAACACTACCCATTCAGAATATCCTGTTACTCCGAAAGGGGTGCAAGGGTCCTTTTTAAAGTGCAATTGTTAAGCTTCTTCCAATAAGAGAACATAAAAGTGGTACAAAAAGTATGATAATACGTTCAGAGCATTAGGTAATTTACTAAACTCTTGTTAATTAGTAATTTGAGATTGAAGAGTAAGAATACGTTAGCGCTAAAAAGGCATTCTCAGAAGAGCAGTACTTCAAACTGTCTTTGAAGTTGAAATAAGAGCTCTCCTAAAACCTACTTTAGAAAATGTTTTAAGAGAAAGAATTATTAAATTAAATCAGGTGTTGAAAAAGAACGCCACTTTTCTTGTGTTTTTTGCCTCTCAGCATAAACAATGTGCATTACTAATTTAATTTAATGTATAATATTATTGAAATATTATTAATATTTAATATTATTACTCGTTAGTTATTAAATGAAATTTATATTAACAATACAAATATTTGTAGCGTTTGAATTCGTCCCATATCTCCCTCAGAGATACCTGTTTCCGTAGCAGTAAAAAATACAGATAAAACAAGTGAACGAATGAGCAAGAGCTTAGAGCCTTCTGGCAGCAGACTTTTAAATCTGTGAAGACCTCTCAGCCTACCAAGGGCACGCCGGATAGCATGAATGTCATGGCCAGAGAAGGTATGCTCAGTGTCCAGCAAAACTTCGAGGGTTTTGACTGAGTCAGAGACAGACAAGCTCTTTCCACTTAGCCTAACTCCCACCCCTCTCTAACCAAATGGCCTGTACCTGATTTGAAATTAAATGAAAAATGTCTTTATCGGAGGCGAAGTTAGGACTATAAAGTCCTCTCTACCACTTAACCTCAATTTTGTGGGGCAAGATACAGAACAGATCATTTACCTATATTGAATTTCACCCTAGATCGAAATTTATTCTACCAATAGCCTCGTCAATCGGGCCAGGATCGTAGGACAAGTTCAACTGACAACCACCTGCATACAGGTGAGCTGTACAGCTTTGAATTCTACTGGGGAAGTCAGGCAGTATGTAACGTGAAGAGTACAAACCTGAGGCACACCTCAACGTTTGACAAGTGAAGTTGACGTCTCGCTTCCTTTCTTTTAAAACAGATTTTTGTCTTTTTGAATTGTCACCGAAGCTATAAAACTGAATCTTAGCAAATAACAGTTCATGGTTGAAGGTATAAAATGCTTGAGAGTAGTCGAGTGTCACAAGTGAACTACTCGTCCTTTATATTTCATTTCAATTAAGTCGCTGAACAGATTTACTAGGGCAGTCCCATGTTCAAATATTTTTATAAATTCAGATTGCGTTTGTAGAAATATTTTTTCTTCGATCATGTATAGTGTAACATTTGACGTGTAAATGTCTTTTCCATTAACTTTGAAGTTGCTGGGAAAAATCGAGATGGGTCTCAGTTGTAAGCAATGGATGATGAATACTCATTTTCCAGCTCTGTAGTTGCACCCAAGGCATACGGACTCACGGCATTTATCATTGAAGACAACAGGTAAAACATACAACAAACCTAGTGTGTGTGGCCAATTATGGTCACTACCAAAACACAATCACCAAGTTCATGCTGCTTTTTACCCATCATACCAATCTGAAATAAATTTTAAGTACTAATTGTCAGAAGGAGGTGACGGAGTCAGCGAAGAAGTCAAAACACGAATAATACTATTAGAACCCCGATGCAGTCTTGAAATGAGATAATGTAGAAATACGTGCCCTCGGTACTCTCAAGATTTGTGTGGAGTAGGATGGATTTTATATATATAATATATATATATATATATATATATATGTGTGTGTGTGTGTGTGTGTGTGTGTGTGTGTGTGTGTGTGTGTGTGTGTGTGTGTGTGTGTGTGTGTGTGTGTGTGTGTGTGTGTGTGTGTGTGTGTGGTGGTTTAACTTTTATATAGCATATATCAACCACAGCACGTAATGGATGAGCTTCCAGTACTAGTACAGGAACAACCAAGTAATTTAATCCGCTCTTTACAACCATTATTTTTATAACTTTCTCTGAATGGATTGGAGACATTCTATTTGCCCGAATTTGTTTGGAAACTAAAATACGCTGGCGAATCATTAGTTGTAATGGTCTAAAACTAATTATCTCCATACATGAGGCTGAGAGAACATGGGTACTATGACCCAACTTGGTAGTACCAATGCAGCCACATATAACAACCTAAAGAGGAGTGAAACAAAAAAGATGATCATACATCATATTATATAGCTACATCTGAACTTCATCACGAAATACCACAAACAGCTGGGGAACTAGAAGGGATTTTCACTCCTTTAAAGACCAGTGGGGAGTAGCCCGAAGAGATTTTAAAATTACGAATAGGCCTATAATCTTCCCAGAAAATATTCGAATATCTATGTAAAATTTCAGTAAAATGGCTTAAATAGTTATGCGTGACAGCGAAACAAACAAACAAAGGCTGTTTCAGATTTTAAATATTATTAGGATTCCAATAAGAAAGTAATATTGCCAAATAATTTAAAGCCATTGAAAAGTCATATTTAAATAGGAAGATGCTCTGTTTGTAATATGTAATTATATTTTGAATACGATATGAAGTAATAATGCTTTCCCTGGTGCTTTTAATTCATCTCGTTAGTGTTATAATTATTCTTCTTGTTCCTTAAGGATCAATAAAATTTTCATGGAAAGCCATATGGAGAACTGAGTTCTAGATTTTCCAAAAACCAATACAAATTTCCCAACACTGACAAAAAAGTGTGTTTCAATTAAAAGTAATAGGTAAAAGTAAGATTAAATTACATTGTGAACGTCTTTTACGACAGTACATACCTGTAAAACGTACATACAACAAAATTACCCACAGGCGTTTTAAAATAAAATGCCCCCAATTTATCTTAAACTACTTCTCATCTCGCAGGGAGCTGACAAAACAAGGCTCTAAACCCACAATACACGAAAACTGGCTGAGGAAGTATGGGAATGGTGCGCCGCACACCTGCTGCCCAACTTTATGGGGCTTACAGTTCCTACAACACACGAATATAACCAGTTAGGTAAGAGGATTCTCTCAAAGTATAGTATGTACGTAGGTACAGTCTATTTTTTGTAATTTTGAACTTTAATACTAATCACTATATTAATACTAACCTAGTTTTAAATTACTTATCATAAAGAATGGGATTGTTATTTTTTATTTTGGAACATGAAATAATCAATGCACACATAATTTGTTTCTATATTTTTGTGGTAATCTTGTACCCAGCTTTTAAAGTTGATTCATTATAAATGCCTGTACTACCTAAATAAAATAAATAATACCTGATATAGAAATCTTGATCTCAAATTACATTTTAACCCATCCATACTCTTAGCAAAGTGTTTAATATTGTACAAAATCTAGAATTACAGAATGAAGATGACTTCCAAAGACCGCTACTCAGACAACTACAATCTCTTACCAGATTCCCAGCCCTCTGGGTAGCGGGTTGGGGTAGTTACCGCCTTAAGACACTGATAAATATGCTTGAATGGATGTTTGAAAAATATGAGCCCCAATGGTACACCATAATTATTATAGGTTGCATTCTCCATTATCTAACTACAATGTATATTTATTGAAAATATTTGGTCATATTTTACAGTCTTAGGACTCGTAAACATTTCAATTGGCTGAATACCTTATTTTATATATTACTAAGAGAATAAAGCACGCCTGATTAATTCCTTTATTTGGGCATTTAATTGACTACCAAGTCATGCAAAATGTGATAAAAATTAACTTAATATTTAAGTCCAAATTTTATCTTACATATACCACGCATGTGCAAAAACATATGTGTAGATATAAAGCATCTCTTAGATAGATTTGCATAATTGCTTAACTTGTCATAAAAATCCATTTTTGAACATACGTACTGCATACGGATAAAGTAAACAGTACATTTTAATGGAAAAGACATTTTTTATATACTTCCACATTAAATGTATTAAATTTTTTTTATAAACTTAATGTGGAAGTATATAAAAAATGTCTTTTCCATTAAAACCTACTTACTTTCACCAAGGATACAAAACAGAAAATAAACAGTACATGTCTGATACGTCACATAACATATTCAGTTATTCCATTAATTAGTGTAAATATTACTTGTAAGGTAGAAATCACCATATACTGGTTTGTATTTGATGTTTACCAGTTACTCCGTACTAATTGGAAAACCGTTATTAGTTTCCACTTGGAGAAACAATCGAGATGTGGCAACTAGTTTACCTTGTCTATGCGGGTATGTTGATTGGAAGTGATTGACCATAGATGGCTAACAATGATCAGTATCATTCTACTCAGACTGGAGTTAATTTTACAATACCGTGCTGAAGTAGAATCAATAATAAGATGTGGCAACTTTTTAAATTCTATTTGAAATATATGTATATACTGTATAACATAAATAGATAATGCTTTGCTATTGGTCTATTGAATGCTAAGTTTTAAATACCGTGCTAAAACAATGTCTACTATCTAATATGGTGAATATTTATAGCAGAACGTAAGATAAATATATGTTATCTATATTTGTTAATAAGCACTAGAAATTGCTTATTGACAAATGACAATATTTTTAGCTCTATGCCCAGTTTCATCATTTAACATCCATAATTTCTTACAACAACAACCTAATTTCCTTTTATTTTATCTTCTCAGTACTCTATTAATATATTCTATTATTAAATGTAAAAACCATGTAATTTAGCATATGTGTTAGGGTTATATATACGACTATAAATTAATATTATAGAGCAATTTAAATACCCTCTAATAAATACTTTTATTCAAAACAACTAATATCATTTGTAAACACCTTAAACATTTTGTAATATCATTTAACTTATTAGAATTATTATCATAAATGCTACGTAGTATATGAAACGGAATAAAACAATGAACTTGTTTAGAAATTTACTAGTTTTGATTAGTATACTTGCTCGATCTTATCAGTTTGTTTTACGCGTTAATAGAAGTTTATCGTTATTTATAATATAAACAAGTAAATTAACATTCATAATTAATTATAAGATGAATAAACAAGTAAGTTTCTATCAGTTATGAAGCAATGCTATCACATCAAGTAATACAAATGCATACACTAATTTGCTAGCTAGACCTATTTTAGCATTGACGATATGTCTTAGGATTTTTTATAAGGTTATATTTGGAATAATTGAAGTTGATCGAAATCCTGGAGATTATATTTATATTTGGTATGATGTTTAATCATTCACCTTCCAGATTTTGGTGAAACCTTTCAAAGCCAATGGCCTTTTTCTTTACACACTTGAAGATTTACGGCTCTCGACTCCAACCAGTCATCGTATTCTAGTGCATGTATAGTGGTGTTCTAAAGTAAAATCACAATGACATACTTCAACCACAATGATGAAACTCCTACATTTATTTCAATATTAAATTATACTTTCGATTAACACATCTGAGTTTAAAATACTCAAAATTTCTTGCATTAAGTAACATAAATCAGTAATTTGAACTAAAATATTTAAAAATACATCTAATCTCTTGCTTATAAATATAAAATTGTACCTAAAATAACATGAATGATTATAATTAAGAATTTTAAAAATCTTCGTCTAATGAGGTGATAGCGTTGAAAGAAAAAAAATTACCAACATACTATTATTTGAGTGGTTTAAAAATATATTTGGTTTATAAATAATTAATATGATAATAAAAAAGCAACCTAAATCTACAAAGAGTTATAATGCCTTATATAATTACAGCGATAACTGAAAGAACATCAGAGTTTATCAGCAGTATACAAACAGATATTAGAGTTGTTCCAGCAACTGCCGTTAGTTGAACTGGGTGTTACCAAAACTGTGTTTCCTTCTTCGTTATCATAGTTCTGATAGTGTAGTTAACTCATATCTTAGTGTACTCACAGTTTTGGCAATTACTATTTCGTTATTTCAATTGAAAACAATAAATTAATACATAATAAACAATAAATTGCAATTTATAAATTAGTAGTTCAATTACGTTTTGAAATAAATATAAAATATTACTATATATGTTCATAAATGTACGTATAACAGAAGAAAAGTGAACAAAAAAGTGTGTAATATTTTCAAATTTTTTATGCACTTATATATTATTATGCAAAATATTCAGTAATCAAAATTGTTTAATACTATATTCCTATAATTTTTATACTATATAATTAAATGTGTGTAACAAGTGCACAGTTTCTCAACAGCCACAGATTATAAAATTTTAAAAGTTGCTAAAGTGTAATTTATGCACATTTGATAAAATTAAAAATATAATATCGAAATACTTTTCTTAAAAAAAATTCTTAGTATTCCATTATGTATATCTATAACAAGTTGTTATTTATCTGGTATTTTAAGATATTATGGTCAACAAAGAAAACGTTTAAAAATACCATAAACTGCATGACGATGTAAAGAATGAGTTAGCAGGAAGTCAGGATGTGACTTTTAATTTTGTAAAAAAGAGATAATTTGGTTAAAAAATCAAAGATTATGCACGAAATGTGTGAAATAAAGTATTTATGTTGGTGTTCCATTGAAGATGTGTGTGTGTGTGTGTGTGTGTGTGTGTGTGTGTGTGTGTGTGTGTGTGTGTGTGTGTGTGTGTTAAATACCTCAACTGACATTTGTAGGATCAACCTGCGAGATTTGGTCACACCGTTCTTATCGGTTGGCGAAAAACTTCCGAGTAAGATTTTGGTGAATATTCTATGTAGCACGTAATTAATTATTTAGTGTCCTTGTAGGTCCTGCATGCATTGTAAAGTCACAGAAATAGTTTTTATCGGTTAAGGTATTGAGTTAATCCCAGTTTATTAAATAAGTATGAACTGAGACCTTATCTTAAGTTTCAGCATACTACTTGTGGCTTATAAATACTACCTATAAAAACATTGTTATATTTTGAAAATAATTTTTAAGCAAGAAAATCAATTGATTATACTAACAGAGGTGTTATTTTTTATGATTAGTGATAGAAATATTTAAAAACGTTACTGTGAAAGGAGGAAGATCAATATCAGCATTTAAAACAAACATTGTGCAATACCAAAAAAATGTCATGACTAAAAAAGAACTATACATATATTTCAGAATAATTTGATTTTTTGTAGCATAATCTAATGAATTAATGTAAAGATGTTGAAGTTTCTTATGAAAAACATTATACTTTTTTAAAGTTATACAACCTAAAACTTTTTAAGAAGTGTAAGAACACGATATAAAGCATTAAACAATGCCTAACAGTTTAGTAAAATGAATAATATTTTATCATATCCCATACTGTTGTATATACTGATTTCTTTAAAAATATAAAAACGTGTTAAGCACAATAACTTATAAAGTTTTACTAATCTGTACATTTGTTGTTTCACCTAAACTGTTGAAAAGAATTAAAAGATCAAGAGTAAAAAATGAATGCTCCAAAAGTAAAAATTTTAGGTATTTTATTTGTAAAAATTAATGTTCTAAATCTCTCTTAATGAAATCTTAAAAGTTTAAGTAAGTTTATTAAGTAAATTAAGTTTTTAAGATATGAAACATTGACTATGTATAATTCCAGCTATAACACCAAGAATTAATTCAATAATATATTACCCTAGATATTGCACAAATCTATGTGTCTATTGCGCAAATAAGTTCTAGTTTTAATAAAATGCGTATGGAAATCTTTTTTTAAAAGAAATCTTTAATGATCGAAACAAAAAGTTTCTTGGTACTTTGGGTACTAAGACCACTTTTAACATAACTCTGACTATAATTAAGTCTATTATTGCTCTTTATAATAAATATGTAATGATTGAAACTCCGCCATAAAGAAATGGGAAAATAAAAACACATCAACTTCCTTAAACATTACCTTACGGAACAACCTAAGCCAAGTAAGGTTCCAACTGTACACTGATACATATTCTAATAGTAGCGTAAATCCTGTGTTATCGTGCGGCTAAGTAGGTTTACCTTCGCTAAAGAGGAGAGGATAACGTAAGATCAAAGTGGCTTACTGTACTTTATACGGGCAAAGGAAAGTATCATCTAATATTATTCGTAACTTCTTTCTTTCACAGGTCCTATTATACAAGTAAAAAATTACGTAAATAGTATGAGATATTGCCCTTTACACTAATATATTCAGTATACACCTTTTAGTGTATATATTTGTATATTAAGTCATATAAAATAAACATTACGCATAAATTAGAGTAAATACCTATTCAAACGTTCAAAACATTACCGAGCTGTATATATTTTAATCATTTGGGAAAAAATGGTTTTACATTATTATTTATAAACTTGTACTAAAAAACTAACTTCTCAAATTAGAGTAATCAATTTGTATACAAGACAAAAATATTGCAAAGCTAGAGAGAATTAATCAGAACATTCTTTATTACATACGTTTCCGTACGTAAACTAAGAGGAATTTAATGATATGTATACATTTTTAGAAACATCTAGGCGGAACTTATGTAATTGATTAACAAGAAAAGAGTAGAGTAGCAGTCTTATACTTTTAAGAAATAATAGATGGAATAGTACATTGTGTTGGTGACCACGTGCTTCAATAATGAATCCAATATATAAAAGTTAAATTCTGAAGTATTTTATTGATTAGAGAATGTTGAATGAGCATATTCACATATGAGTCTCAGTACATTGTACTGAGACTTACAGAAGATCATGTATAAACAGTTTGTGATGGTATGTCGCAGGCTTCAGTTTTACTTAGCTGTCTAACTCTCTGTAATTTAGTACCCCAAAACTCGTATATTAGGGCCTAGTCAAAATGATTATATAAAAGCTGATTTGAAAACTTCAATTCGCATTTTTAAGTGAAACTATGACATTCAAGTAGAATATTCGTATGTTGTCGAAACATTCCTTTGCACATATTCCTAAGAAGACCTATCGTGGCCTTATAGTCAGTCATGTCACCTTAAAAGAAGGCGAGGATAGATTTGTTCCAGCTTCTTCCAGTCAAAGCGCAAGATGTATTTCATCAATTATTGTAATAGTATAGTTATCGGACCGTAAGATTTGTTCTCAACAATACAAAGTTAAGCACAGATATTCATTTAAAAAGCGTAACATTAAAGGAATTAGAAATCATATGCCGATTCCTTGTATTAGCGCAATTTAAAAAAATCTTAAGCCAAACAAAAATTAAATTAAGCAGGAGGTTTCAATTTTTGCGTATTAATTTAATTTACACTATTAATTAATATATTGCCGATAATTATTAGTGTAAATTCAATACGCTCCTTAAAAATTTCAATCTGCAATGAATTTTGTTTTAACTCTTTTTTCAAAATGTTCTAACCTAATAAGATTTTATTTTAAATACTTCATAAAATAATACATCTTTATACCCTTAAGTTCATAGGAAATTAATTACATTTTAAAACATATTTCTAAAATCTTACAGTGGCATAAACAAGGTATTTAGTTTATGAAGTACGTTATTTTATTTATTTAATACCACTAATATATTAAATTATCATATTCCTCCTGTACTGTTTAAACGTACAAATCTAGACAGAAGTATTCTAAAACTATTCATTCAGATTATCAGATATCGTGGAAAATTTTGTGCCCAGAAATCAGACAGTAAATTAACTACTTATCCAACAGTAAGCAGGAGGTTTGTTATCCAATGCCGGATCAAGAATGTTTATACTGAAAATTGAACAATCCAGCCTACAATAGTTCTTCTTTTCAGATCCCGGTCATATATTCGACTTACCATAAGCTACTTTGATTTGTTCTCTTTAGAAGAATCAGCTATCTCATATTTGCGCTGAGATTTACATATGTTTAAAACTTAGTCAACCTCATTTACATTCTTAATGTGTTTATCAGTGAAGGGAAATTAACCTGGGAAATGGTCTGATATACGTGCCCAACCTGTTTATAACAAAAATTTAAATAATACGACACATACAGGTACACAAAACACCGTCTATGTAATTACATAAATTTACAAAAGTGTTTTATAGTCGAATATACAGATCTTTCAATTAAAAGAACATATAAATAAATAAATATATATATATATATATATATATATATATATATATATATATATATATATATATATACCATAGAAAATCATATACAATATGGCTAAAAGTAAAGCATAGAGATGTATGTAAATTTATGAAATATTATTTGCATACGTGGCAGTTTCATTGAAGCAAAGAATATAATATTAGTTTCAGTTTTTTATGACTGTTTTCGGATATTTCAATATCTATCATTTATTTCAAGTCAAACTTTCCAAATTTTTCACTTTTAGGATTTTTATCTAGATCTCATATTTTATGCTTAGCGTACAATACGCAACAAAGAACATGCTACGTGACTTGTAGTTGAGCCTCGCGCAGCAGTGAATGTATAGTCTCAGCTCAGTAGCTATCTCACTAATATCCTCACCTCATGTCTCTATATTTCATAAGTTTCCTTTACTGACAAGAGTAAGTTGAGTGACACGATCTGCAGGAAATAAAAGTTTGATTTGCGAACTGCTTTAAGTTGGATTTCACATAGATTAACTATGTTTACATGTTAAAATCATAATTAACACCATGTCCAATAAAATTAAAAACTAATAAAATTTATAGCTTAGAGCCAGGCAATGTATACATAAATGTTTTATTACAAAATATTACAAAGTTTTTTACGAAACATTTGCAATGAATGATGTAGAGTGTTCACGAAACAGCTATGATAAGAAATTCGGAACTTTTTAACGCGTACACGTGATCGGAATATGAGCAATTACTATCTGGTTTTATTATTAATCTAAGTAAGTCTTTGTACTGGGAGATTTTAAAGCCTCTTAATAATGTTTAAATGAGTCCAAATGTCCTATAGAAGTAAATAGAAATGGTCACGTAACTTTTGTACAGCGCAACGCGGGATATAAGATTGAGACATAAAGTTTTCAAAGATTAGACGTCGCATGAAATTATTAAAATGGAACTTTACAATATTTCAATATTCGAAAAAAAGATTGTGGGCACTTCTGGTCCTTCACGCCTACATCATTATAAAACCAATATGGAGTGATATATTAAGTAATTTAAGGTTTAAACCTCTATTCTCTACACATATTTGTGAATATTACCCTAGCGACAATGATAATATTCTTTACAAGCCGGCTGAATAGAACGTCCTTAATTTTTTCTTCGTAAGAACAATTTAAATCTTAAATGTGTTTTAGCTCTTATTTTGATTCACACAATCATAGGTGACGTGTAATTTTAAATGTAAACTTAATACATATCCAATCCGTGTATTATATTTTCAAGTAACAAAGAGAACTGTTCCAATATTTATACGGTTAAATACAACATTAAAGAAAAATCAATAATTAATAAAAATATTAAATATATAAAAAACTTTAGGGTGCGTATACATGTTTAAATGACACACTTCCCATCATTTTACGATTAAAAATTAAATCCAAATGTTTTTAAAGTTCAACCTATATTTATTTCTGGGCTAAAATGAAGATACACACTTTGTATAGCTGGATCTTAAACAAATGTTTACAGTCTAATCAAATCTGGAAATTTTTTATTATAATGGGTGTGGAAAATTCAACAATATTTACCCTGAAAAAGTAGCTCAATATATATTAAAATTAGATTTAAATAACTAAAACTTTAAATAGGGACTAACTTAATAATTATTATGAAATATAATAAAACACAGGATCAAAGATTCATCACTTCTGTGATTAAAGAGAATCAGTTCTGTGACCTACCAAATTTATATAAATTAAAGGGATGTACAATAAATAAAGATCATATAATTATGAAAAACCTCCGTCTAAAAACTTTTGTGTTTGTTCTGTGATTTAAATTAACAATAAACTAGAGGCAGTAATCATACGAGATAAAGTACTTAATTTAATCCCTATGTGTTAACTGGTGAAATTAAAATTTTTTCTCGTGTATTTACAATATTTTCATGGTAAGTAATTTTTAAATATTATTGAATTACAGCAAAATTATACGGAACAGCTCGAGTGGGCTAACAACAAAGATCAGATATGTTCTATGAAAAATGTATGTTCGCTTTGGTAAATACACAATAGTATATATCTGTGGGAGTAAATTTTGGATTTAAATAATGTAAGTAAACAAATAACATTTTTCTGAGAGGATATAAATTGTGTCCATCTCTGTAATAGAATTCTGAATGTCAACAACAAACCTAAAGCTGTCTGGGCAATTATCAATGAGAATCTTAACAATAATGATAAGGCAGTTAACCATAGATATAAAGATGAAACTTGTAATTCAGATGGGTTCAATGTTGCCTTTTTAAATAATGTTACTTCTGTGATAAATACTATTCCAAACTCAAATCAGAGTATGTCACAATACCTGAGTAAAGTTACCAAAAATGTGCCTGTGTGTTCTGTAAATAGATTTAGTTTTAGTTGTGTTAAAGGGGAGGAGGTTTATCAAGCTATTCACTCATTAAGTAACAGCATAAGCTTGGATGTGTACTTTCTGAATTCTTTAGTTTTAAAATTAACTGATCCGTTCATTGTTGAAGTCCTTAGCTATTTGTTTAATTTGTGTATACAAAGTTCAACCTTTCCGCTGTGCATGAAGTGGGTTAAAGTGGTGCCATTGTATAAGTCTGGCGCAGTTTCAGATTGTAATAACTATAGGCCAGTGTCAATAGTCCCAGTTATATCCAAAGTCTTGGAGGTACTGTTAAATAGTCAAATTGTTAAGTATTTTGAGGGTAATTTATTGTTTTCTGATTGTCAGTACGGTTACAGATCTAATAAAGGGACTTGTAAAGCTATTGTAGAGTTTATGAGGGACTGTATATATGGTATAGATATGAAAAACAAAATGTATGGTAGGTTTTATGACATGTCTAAGGCTTTCGATACAGTATCACATGCTAAACTATTAAATAAGTTAATTTTCTATGGTTTTGGTAAAAGTTCTGTAAAACTTGTACAATCTTACCTTTCTGTAAGACATCAAGCAGTATGTTACAATAACTGTTACTCTCAGTATCTTCCTGTAGCTTCCGGCGTGCCCAAGGTTCAATTTTGGGCCCGGTTTTATTCATAATATATATTAATGGTTTGTCTGCTTCTCTTGAAATGGATTGTGTGAGATCATTTGTTTTTGCTGATGATCTTGCTTTACAGATAAGTATTGAAAGAGATACCAATTTGTTACCTGATAGTGTGCTGTTAAGTGTTGACCAAATAGTAAATGATTGGTGTGCAGCAAATTCTTTATGTTTGAATCAGAGTAAAACCCAAAATCTTATGTTTAGTTAATCTTAAGAAATGATGTTGGTATACATAATATTAAATTTCTTGGTGTTTATGTACAGTCTAATATTAAATGGAATGTTCATATTGAAATGTTATGTAAAAAGATGGCTAGAGGAATTTTTATGTTGTATAGGTTAAGATCAATTGTTAATAGAGAAGTGTTAATAGCTGTTTATTATGCCCATATACATAGCCATTTAACCTATGGAATTTTAGTGTGGGGTAATGATGGGAATGTAAAAAGGGTACTTGTATTACAAAAAAGGGCTGTGAGAGTTATATGTCAGGTGGGGAATAGAACTCACTGTAAACCATATTTTAGACAGCTTAAGATTTTAACTGTTTATTCTATTTTTATATTGGAATGTTTGTTGTATGTAAAAACTCATTTAAATTCTGTGCCAACTAATAGTTCTGTACATGGTTATTTCACAAGAAACTGTAATATGCTTAGATTAGATCAGTACAACTATTATTCCACTAAATCAAACTTTTTAGAAATAGGCAAAAAACTGTTTAATTTGTTACCAAACCATATCCAACAACTTAGCTTAAGACCTTTTAAAATGAAAATTAAATGTTTGTTGTTGGATTTCTGCTGTTACAATATTGAAGAGTTTGTTAGTTTAATAAGTCAGGTAGATAGACTTAGTAATTAGTCAAATAATCATTAAGCCTAAGCATGACGTTGTGTCGCATTTGTGAAAATGTTTACCACAATAAATTTTCTGATTTCTGTTAGCTTAAAGTCTATGGCAGTATCCGGATTTAGCAAGCTTCCTACTTCTACATGTCTCGCCCCCTACAGTTTCATGTCTCTAGACGCTCACTTATCTAATAAGATCTATTGTTACTTTTGAACTTTGGTAGATCCAATCCTCTAGCATCTTCTGACCAATGGTTGCTCACGACCAATGAGACCTCTGTGTCCCTGGTTGCTTGTGGCGTTTGGTAGCTGACGACCTCTGGAACTTTTAGATTCTTATTATTCTCAACCGGAAAAATGCTGAAAAATCTAACTGAGTTAATATTAACTCATAGATCATACATTTATATGATAATGAAATATGATCCACCTTTTGGAAGCTTATAGTAATTGTCCAGAAATTGTTTTAGTCTGGCGTTTCACCTCCTTGGCTAAAATACCGGCAATGAGCTATCCTTGGTTATTAATTGTTCCATGAACATTCATGTTATTTTTGGCTGAAATACATTCAACTAAAAGGTGTCTAGCGTAATATTAAAAAAAATACCCTTGAAACTATGATTATGCTCCGCTATCTCCTCACATGAACACATTGCAATAGTTAGATTAGGAATTCACTAAATATTAGTTTTAAAATATGTGGAGAAATGTGTAAAATTATAATCAGGTCAATCCTTTTATATGGAACGATATGGGACTTTATGCTAATTATCTGTTTAGTAAACACAGCAGTTTGAAATGGAATATTATTCATAGTATTTGGGAACCAATCAAAGCTTAACTGTCGTTTAATGGCAGGTGGTGAGGGTTGAAGGTATGAATAATGCTGAGCTGATGGTTATCTTACGTAATTAGTAATAAATATGGAAGTAGCAATCTCTCCGATTGTCGATTACATTGTCGTCTACCAAATCTCTAGTGGACTGATTGTAGAGATAATTTCATTAATTTAGTATCACTTGTATCGAGGATATGTTGCAAAATTCACAATTTCATTTAGACAGTAATATACCTTTTATTAGACAGAAAAATGCAAAGTAACCATGTACCACTCTACAGGCGCCACTGAGGTTATATGTATACACATTTCAATCATGTAGCTCCCTTAAAGCTTAGGTTCGTTCGTTCTCGAAATATCGTACGGACAGACCGATAGATATAAAATCTTTCCAGACCTTTCATTGATAGGTTTCATTAAGGCTCAGCTAATCGAAATTTATAATTCTAGAATGAATTTTTATTGTTATAAAATATTCTGTATATAAAGGTATTCGTAATATTATTAATAACTCATTATATTTTCCACATCATTTATAGTTGTGTTGTATGATATCAGAGATATGGAGTGATGTAATATCCTTATTAAAATGCAAATTAAAACTGCGTGTATACTAATTAATAAATACAAGCAGAGCTAATAATACGAAACAATTTATTTTCGTTTAATAATTTATAGTAATTTTTGTACAAAATAATTTCCAAAAATGTACCCTAGGAATAATTGTTAGATTACCTCATAGCCACAGTTTGGGATGCCTCAATCCTTAGTACATACTCAGGTTAGAAAGAAGATACTCTGAAGCAAATAATAATGGTTATAAAATGAGGACATTATTATTGAAGACATCATAATTCAACTACTGTAAGATCAAACATTATTTTTAAGAACCCTTGATTACTCATCACAAAGCCAAGGAAGTGTTAAGCCGGCAGTAGTAGATTCTGAGGACTTTATTGACTTTCATGGCTTCATAAAAATGAATTATTTTTAATTGCAGGCTTTCAAGAGTTTATTTGTTTGTTTGGAAATAAAAAACACATTCAACCCAATTTTATATTATATATTTTATTGAAATTGGTGTAATTTATTTTACAATTTAACTTTAAGAGCTTGTAATATTTGTTGTAAAAATAACTGCACTAAAACTTTGCTAATTTAAACGCATATATCACAAATACGGCCAGTGAAATATAATTGAATCATAAAAAGTAAGGCCTTTGTGATGTAGTGGTAGCACATCACCCGGGATGTGAGAGCTCCGGGTTCGAATCCCGGCAGAGCAAGTACTTTTTGTGATTCAATGTTTGTTGAAATTAAATTCAGCTGATGATGACTTTAGAAGAATTTGGTGTCATACTAATTCATATTTTTGTAATCTATTGTAGGCTATTTCTATAAAGCCCATAAAAGACTAAAAATAGCTGGCCTATTAACGAGTCATCTGCTCGTCCAGACGCTTCGACTTCTATTGAATTACAATCTCAAGTGCCTGCACGCTTGAGGATTTAATATCGGCTGATGAGTCGTTCCATCACAGCCTGCCTTGATTAATGTTGAAAATAACTGAAAAGATAATGCTTTATTATGTTAAGCAAGATTTTTATATTTAAGATTAACAATGTAATTATTTTAATTTGACTGTCCATATACAGAAATAATAACTTTTTAGCCTTAATAAGATGTTTGAACTTTTGAACTTAAGAGTATGCAATTTTAATAATTCACTCTCTTTTAATCTTTACAAAATTTATAACACTAATTTAATATCGAAGATTCAGCAAAAATATGCTCCAAAAACCGTTATAAAAAAGGTTTTAATGTTTCATTAACCAACGCTAAGTGTTCTTAATTCTATGTATTTTAATTTTCCTCCATTTAAGCCATACCAATGTTATTTGCATATTTTTTTAAAATAAAACAAGTTTTGTCTGATTTATTATCAAATATTTATAAATAAACATAAATCCAAACATGGTTACTGGGAAAATAACAATACATTCAATTATTGATATTGTTTTTACAATGTAATTAAAACTGACAAAGGGGTAGTTGATTGTTCAAAAGCAAATCAAACAATAACTATGTTATACATAAAACATAATGTATCAGCCACTTCACTGGCTTAGTAATCAGCTTTAGATTGCATTTTTAATTGGTAATGTTTGTTTGTGACAAATGAAGATTGAATTTGAACATATTTTTACGATTGCAATCGGAATGTTAATTTGTAGGTTTGGTATTATGTAATTAACAAATCATTGAATGTATTATTACAAAATTTTAATAATTTGTTTATCTCTATACGATCACACACACACACACACACACACACACACACACAAAAATGTGTGTTTGTTGTGTGTAGTGTGTGTGTGTGATGTGTGTGTGTGTTGGTGTGTGTGTTGTGGTGTGTGTGTGTGTGTGTGTGTGTGTGTGCGTGTGTGTGTGTGTGTGTGTGGATGTGTGTGTGTGTGTGTGTGTTGTAGTGTGTGTGTGCATTAATTAAATTTGTTCAAATAGCAATAGCCGAATTTAATTTTTCTATGAAAATTTAATCACAAAATTACTTGCTCCGCCGGGACTTGAACCCGGATCTCTCACTGATGTGATGTTTATGAAATGCGGAACAAGAGGTCTTTGTATTATAAGTTACGAGGCAATGTGTACTAGGCATGAAATATATAATCCATTGATGTACGTGTACTTTATAAACGAAGTGTACATTTACATGCAGCCTTATAGTTTACAAATGAGAGGCTGCAAGAACTTCAGTGTTAGCCTTGTTCAAAGGTATCATGGAAACTTATTGTGACATCCTTGGATGCAAAACGAGTACATTAAGATGATTGAATAAGGCAGCACTCCTTAATATATATTTTTTTAAAATTATGTTTAAGTTTATTTAAGTTTTAATTGCATTACATAGAATAGTTTCTTTTGGGATTTACAGTGAAAAGAAATCAATAAATTGGTCTGAGGAAATCAATATCTTAAACACTGAAGTCCGATGGGGATTTAGCTCTGTTATTGGCCGGTTGATATAGCATGATGTCCGTCCCTCTGATAGATCATAAGCTGCTCGCTGTACCCGGTAGTGCCGCTTTGTAACCCGTATCGTTATAATCTAACGTAAGTACTCATTCGCCCAGGTGTAGGTCTCTTTACCCCTTCGTTCCCCGTCAGTAAAGTCGCCTTGGCCGTCCTTTTGATATGATCTAAAGTGTGAGCGGTCATTTATCAAAGTGAGGGAATTGCTTTGATAGCCTCTCTTTCCCCCGTTTGTAGTGTACTGGTTTTGTAACCCTTTAGTATGCGATAGACAGAGTGAATCCCTTTAACCTCGTGACCCACCCCCGATACCAGTTACTGTTATAGTGGAGTGACGGAGGTGTTACCAATAGTCCGTCTACCCATGGCCATGGACATTAGTCAATACCCTTGAAGCCAAGACAATCCGAGGCATCTCCATACGATATTCGCAAATGTGGTCAAAGTTTTTAGTTTATAAATGAATCTTAGAGCAGCATTTTAGAGTATTTTTATTCTCCAAATTCAAACTTTTATTAAAAGCCAGGTAAACCATAGTCAATGAATGGTAAAATTTAAGTCGTACTTTCTCTAAATATAGCAGATTTAGGTAAGACGTTTCTTAAGCTGCATAATGGTCTTAACCTGGAAACAACACCTTACTATACATAAGATATGTCCAACTTGAGATGATAAATCAATTTAATATTAAAAAGTTTACTCCGTATATTTTGAAACACACACATTTGAAGTTTACTGCCAAGTAACACTGAAGTACCTTAATCTATTGCTTCTACTTCCCTACAAGAAACATAATTGCTAACTTACAAAACAGAGAATTTGCCGGGATTTACGTTGAAGGCTATGATTTGCTGACCAGTTTAACAGCATCAAAATTATTGTTAACGTGTTTAAATTCCGATGGGAAATTAGCAGGTGGATAAGATAACACAAGCTGCGAGTCAGTATATGAATGAAGAGAACAGTACCTCAATTTCTCTTGAAGGTCAGCGATATGTATAAATAAATAGAGTCGGTCCCAAAAACTGTCTTGAGGGCCTCCACACATCTAGAGGCCGAAAATAAATTTATATCAGCTTTTGAAATTTGAGCACTACTGTAAAGATATATAGAGAACCATTTTACTGAGATTCTATCGAATTACAAAACTCTTATCTTGGCCAAGAGCTTTTCATAGCTCACAGAATCCGAATCCTGTGAATAATGTCATGCAGATATTATTCTTCCCGTCTCCTAACTTTAGCACAGTACAACTCATTAGCCACATTGAAGAACACCAGATTGGTTTTCTTGGACGCAATTCTCAAGCTTAAAAAACATGCTACCTGGACAATTGCTACCTCTTCCAGTAGTTTAGAAATCACTATAATGATGGATGTTGGAAACAACTAGAATAATAACGAAGGATGAAAGGGTTTAGGCGGTGGTATGACCATACACCTGCAAGGAAACCGTTCAGAAATCTATGATGTACTGACCAGGAGGGTGATTACGTCCAAATAGTAGTAGGCCATACACTTGTTTGAATAGAAAAACTGTCCCCACCAAAAGCAGCGGTAAATATACCATTCATCAGCTCTATGATTTTATTATCATCGACAAATTTAGAATTACACTCTCTACCAACACTAGGGATTATTATATAGGATTACTATATCTGCACTTGTACTATTACTACACCCTTTTACTGAAGTCTAGTAATTTTATTTGTGGAAAAGGGAACTTCAGTTAAATTTCAATACTCCACCAGCTGTTGCGTGGGCCAAAGAATGGTTAAGTCTGAAAGTTAAGTCAAGTTTTGAATAAAATACACTTTCTTTTCTTGTGATTTATAAACACAAGTTCAATACGAGCATTATCGCATCTATTTCTAACAACTGCAATTAATTCCTCTGCATTATTTTTATTATTAAGACTCATTAAGCAGTACTTCCGTCAGATGATTTATATTTGTGCTTTTTCGGGGGGGGGGGGGGCGTTTTTCCTAGTAACCAGTTTCCCAACAAATGCAAAACGAACATAAAATAAATGAAAAATAAACATGGTGAAAGTATTTAAATTGTCTTCCATCTTGTTGAAAGTAGTCACAGTTTAAATAATTATTATCAACTGTACTTAATTTGCAAAACTTTATTAGGGACAAGGACGAATTTAAAAACTACAATATATAAAAGGTATTGCCATTTACCTAACCAAACTTACGTAACACTTGGTTTCTAGAAATGAACTTTTTAAATAATTTTATGGAGATTTAAATTTACTTGACACACACGCTAAGGATGCAGATGTAAAAAGATAAATATTGAGTCCCGCCGAAATGTTTGTTGATCTTATAGCAAAGGTAAATATTTTAGTATTTTTAATACACAGGCATTGTCCTCCCAAACACGGTCATTGGAAAAAGAGAAATGGAGAAGTGTACAGTGAAATAAAACACAGAAAATATACATATTACATCGAAAATATGTTTCTTGAATATTGTTTTGACCTTAATAAAACACTTAATTTATACTTTTTTTCTTTAAAAATTATTATATTTGTGTGGTGGAATTTAGTCTCACAAACGTGTGAAAGGTTCAGTAACCATATGAATTCTCAACGTATTTCGATCTTATCGTTGCAATTCAATTATTTTATAAAATTTAACAAACATTATAATTTTTTCTTTAAAATAGCTATAGGCACTGTAATACATGTAGTTTTGAGTAAAAAAAATGTGATGGTGGTCCCAAATTTGAAGTTTTAAGAGCATGCATGTCTCTTTTTACGTGATTGTATGATGATTCGATACTTACGATATTCGGTTTGTTTTATCTCTAATAATGAAAAATTATGGTCATCCCGAATAAACGATTATATTTTAATAAATATACATTTATTATAATTAAATTAGGTCAAACAAGTTTGTCAAGACAAGACACAGGTATATTATACGTGCAAGATTTTTAATTTCAAACTATAAAAAGTATTAAACATATAATATGAAATTAAGCTCACGTTTAGAACAAGTTGTATTTTTGACAAGTAAGGTTTTCCATGGGGAATTTACTATAACTTGTCTGCAAAACGAAGACGCACCTAACTCATTTATCTCAATTTAACTGTTATGCAACTTAAAGTTTAGTCCATTCATCCATCAGCTTTTTCACGTCATTTACTATCAGTAAAACTGAGCGAGAGTTTTCAAACCATCGCAATTTCGCGGGTATTTAAAAGAAATAGGATGTTAAAAACGTAATTCGTCCCTCAATGAAGATACTAAATTCGGTTCCCTACTTTCAAAAGATATTTAGACTAAGGTCTATACAGATAATTCCTGTACCTAAATTTGTATAGTTAAAATGATTAAACCCATTTATATTAGTTGTGTATTATGTTGACGGTGGTCTATAAACAATTACTACTTAGGCTTAAGTTGCTAAGCAATTTTCATGTCTTATGCTAAAGATAAAAAGCGAAGAAAAATTAAGGGCACATTATTTACAAGAAGTTCCATGCTCTAAGAGCAAAGTTCTGTCACTAATATATTTGACCTAACTTTACCGTTTGACCTTTACTGCATTATTTTAAGTCTTGTATGAAACTTCCTTCTTGTTTAATTATATGAGTTTCTTAAAATTAACCAATAAAATAAACTAGTTTACTAAGTTATCATAAAAATATATCTTGTAATAAGTATAATACAAAGACATATTGGCCTTTTATTGTATTTTAAGGATATGAAATGATAATTCATTCTATATCATTAAGGTATTTAGAAGTATTACGTTATGTATTTGTAAATATCAATGAATGAGAACTAATATTGCATTTCTCAGTTGTTTCAGGATCTAAACTGAACTATAATATACTGAAATATGAGGCAATTATGAAAAATTACGATATTAAGGTTGGTTGATTGTAAATAAAAATAAATAACATAGATTTCCTTAGATACAACATTTACCAATACTGTATACTGTCCTGACAGAATCGTTTCAACTACACAAAAGTAGGAAAATTACAAAAGAATAAAACTAGAGATTACAGGATAAACAATTTAAATATCCATTGATCACTACTCATCTAAATAATCCATGAAATGGACATATATTTTGTAGCCAAAACTGTTAGTAAAGATTACCTAATTAGAATTATGTTTGAAACGATTTCATAATGATAAATTATGCTTATAATATATTTGTTTGGTTTTAAAAATGAATAGATTTTTTTATGTATTGCGGCAAAAAATAGGAAATATTATTTCTTTCTATTTTAATTTCCCTTTACTCATAATGTTATTACAGTGTGCTCCCGTGAATTAGTGTCAAAAGTTCACAAAACAAAATAAAACTGGCAGAACCAAGTGGAAATAGTTATTGTATTTCGGTCATATGTTAAACACAAATCACTCACTTTTCTATAACACTTATACTGGTATTTTAAATTTAATAGTCCTACTAGTAGAAGATAATAGGATGGTTCGTACAGACTTGGCCTTTTGTAGTACCAACAGTAATATTGTACAGTATTTTCCAGTTATTATTCGGCTAGGAAGTATTTAAAACAAAATGCATTCTAAGATAAATATACTAAATGTTAATGGAGCCTATAAGTAGAGCTAATCACTATTTCGTTTATTTCTGTTTGACTGCACGATATGTCGAAAACTAACTGATCCATAGGCTTTTGTATGAAGCTTTATTTCTTTATGCAACTTCGGGTTCCATGATGGTACATGTCCCTCCTTAGTATTGGCTGAGCTTTAGTGAACATGTAAACATTGACCTGACGGGTAGCCATGAAAGCGAGAATTGCAGAATAACTACGTTTATAAATTGTTACCATATTACGTAGTAATACATCAAGTCTAATTAAATGAGCTATATATACTTAAAGTTTTGCATGCAACCTCAACGAAGCCTGTTATGAGACTGTAGTGTGCCGTATCCATAATATCTTGTTTAAAACAAAACTATTACGGAGTTAACGTAGGAGAGAGAGCAAGATACCGATTTCGTCAGAGTTGCAGGCGACAGATTGCCTGGTTAAATTACGTTGTAAGCCTTGACATCAGTATCTTGTCAGATATTTATCTTAAAGATTTTTAAATTAAAATACGTTATGTAAATTACTTAATGACTAATAATATGTCAGATTTTGGAATATTAAAAATCCACATAGCATAGTATTCATGTGTTAAATCTTATTAATTTAACGTGGTGGAAATTTATTATTAAATTCCTAGACCCATTGGAAACTTTCAGAACCACCTGAAGAAGATGAAAAATAATACCTGGGTAAAGGTCGGATGTGTGTAGGCTGAGACCTACATTGACAACAGATGGTGAGAAGTCTTCGAATTTCTTTATTGACAACTGGTTTCTCTAAGAGTTAAAGTTTCACAACTCAAGAATTCAATAACACAAAACTACTGCAAATTGTTAGAATAAACCCGAGTGATTTGTTTCCATACTAGCTTCCGTAAGCATAAACTTGCTAGTTGTTTACTTGTATAATGACTACCTTAGTTTTCCTTTTTCACAGCAGTAAGATTTTCAGACCTGTGTAACTGTATATATTTTCTTAATCTGGGAAACAACTGTAATACAGCTATACCACAAAAATATAAATACCAGAGGAAACTATTATTTCCATAATATATATAAATTTTAGATTATTTTATTAATAATGTCAATAATTAAAACAGAAACCAGGCGTCGGAAATATAATATATCTAACCAGAAGTGCTCATATACGTGCAAATCCGTGGATTACTACTAGTTAGCAGATATTAAAGGGTAAGAACAAAAATGTTAATGTAAATTTTAACAGTATTTATAAAACACTCTTTTATTTTACACTTCAACTGTGACTTTTGGGATTCATAGTTGACGGATAGTTTACACAAAACATAATGGAAATTGGCATAGCAATAAAAAAAATGTCAAAAGAATATTTTTTCATCTAAAAGGTGTTACCGTAATGGCTGGAGCTGAACTGGCAATTTTTAAGAAGTAGTGCATTAACTAACACATAAAATACTTAACACAAAGCACATGGATATAATCCATTATTTAAGAAGAAATTAAAAAGCTAAATAGGTTACTTAAACCCCGTTAAAAGTACTTTGCTAGTATAATGAACAAGGAAAGTAATATAGCTTAAATATTGGACTATAATTTTATTCCTCTGATTTATTATACCCATTCATAAAGGTTCAACCCTTTTGGAGTAAATTAGATAAAGAGAATAATCCTTCTGATCTAAATCTTTATCCTTTAATGGTGTTATCTTTTCTAAATATAATGTACCGTCACTAAGAGATTTAATGTTATAGTCTAATAAACGATGGAGATTGAGGTTCCCAATAATGAATATGTGGGTCAGTCTTTATTTTTAATAAGCTAAAATACACAGTAACATGTATTTTCAATTGTCAAATCTACTTTATAATACTTAATACTTTTAAAGTTTTACCAAACACGTTTTCTCATTGCTTCAATTTATGAAGATTTTTTATGTAAAGTTATTGATAAAATGATTTCCTTCAGTTTCATTTTCACTACTGACACCTTAATAACTTAAGCAACAGCAGTCACCTTTAAATCAAATCATTATATAAATGGAATGTTTGAATTGTATTTAACTATGTGCAGAATAAACGACGAATTAATTTGGAAGGCACTGCGTTTCAAGATAATAAAGAATATTTATTTTCTAACGCGATTACTGATGGTATTGTCTTAGCATTTCCACGATAAATTGCACGATGAAAATGACCAAAAAATCTGAATAGGCTTGTAGGAAATATACAAGAATTTATATCTGGCTTGATAGTATTACTGAGACTACACGGCAGACAAATGTTTATGTTCTATAACCCACTTGATAATCTGTAATATTATTTTGTCTGAGATTCCCCAGATTGGGTATATTTATCTATTTTAAAAAGTAAATGACGTTTAACAATAAAACTAATGTATTTCATGCGACGTGGCTCTAAATTTCACTTTTGGTTATTATTATAAGTTCTTAAAGTTTACGTTTTGGTTTTTTACATTAGATAGAAACTTCGCATTGATTTTATATTGATCTGAAAGCGCGCCAGGAACCTCATATTATTATCTACTCTTGAGTACATGTAAACCCTACCGGTCTCCATACAACACACAAACTGTATTCACACACATTCCTTATTGATATCCGATAAAGAGAATAAATTTCAATTCTAAAATTAAAGTTTTCCCTTTTTGTAACGTAGTAGGATGAGAATTAATACTCTGTTATATTTTTTATGAAATCTGTGTTTTTTACGTATTTTCCCATCGATACACTTTTATTAGGGTGAAGCACTTTGGTCAGTGGCTCCTTGCCAATGGCTTGGGACAAAAAGTAATAAAATTTTGGAAAAGTTTGGAACGAGTGAGAACTAATTAGTCAAGATTATATGGAAAATTCCTCTCCATATATTCTTCCACTGAACAAATGTAAAACTAGTTAATAAGCAAAGTTATTCAGTAAACCCAAAAAATCACTTTGTAAAACATCGAATTGATTACATTTCCATCAAACATGCCTGTAATTAAAAGTTATAAAGGCAAATCTGTTGAGATCATGTACATATGAAAGGGTAATAGGATTTCTAACATTTCCAATCTTTATATATAAGAACATAGTATAGAACTAAGTTACTTATTGAAAATTGGGTAAGTAAATCAAGTTAATTAGTCATTCGAGATTCAAGAGTAAGAATACGTTAGTGCTATGAAGGTGTTCTCAGAAAAACAGTACTTCAAAGTTTCTTGGAATTTGAAATGAGAGCTCTCCTAAAACTTATTCCAACAAGTGTTTACAAGGGAAACTGTTATTAAATTAAATCAGTCGTTTGAAAGTGATCGCCTTTCTTGTGTTTCAATGCTTTTCTGCATAAAAAAATACAGTAAGATTTTAATGCAATCATTACTTAGGTGAAATAACTCATTACTTACTTTTTAAATTTTTATTAACAATACAAAATGCACTATTATGCACCATATGTTTGCCCACCTAACAGTTAAATATGTTATACATTTTTATACATGCTTTTTATAATAATACTGTTCAAATATTTTAAAATAAAGAAATATAACAGTTAAAGTATTTCTCGTACATTGTCACGGGGTTTTGGTAGTATTTTTAACCAGATTGCTGTATATTAAAACACAGATTTTTGTAACTCATATATCACGAATAATGTCTTGTGCATATTATTTAGAAAAAATTCATTGTATGCGGTTCAGTAGAAATAAAAAAAAATAGAATGCTGTGTTATTTTGTAAGAAGTGGAGGACAGTTCGTGCATATTATATCTTGCGATACCCTTTATTACAAAATGAATTATTTATAACCAAGACATACAAGGCACAAACGCGATCTCATACTCTATAGTATATAATTTCGTCGTCTGTGCATATATTCGCACCTTCTTTACAAATTTCTAAGGATAAGATGGTAAATATCTTATCCTTAGAAAATATAAAATGAGCAACAGCTGCTTGCGTTTCAAAGATGATACAATTTACGACTGCAATTTATAAAGTAATTTATCTTACTTTGCAATAAATGTTACAAACTACTTCGCATATATTTCATACGAAGCTCCTCTATACTATGGTATACCAAGTATTTCTGCGACATATGATATTTGAGATAAATTCCTATCTACAGAGTCTTTCCATTTTTATATTAAAATAAAATTTAGTCAAAGCCTTGGAGAGCAGAGAAAAAAACAGTTTTTTCGAGGTTCAACAATATACTTAAAGTTTTTAAATAACTTTTTAGAGAGTTTGTTTTAATTACTGCCAAGGTTTTGTTGAAACCGTTAATTTATGTAATGTCAATAAAACGGAGACATTAAAGTAGAATTTACAGTTCTTTATTGGTGAGCACCTACTTTGCTATAATTGATACGCGTACAATCGTTTATTATTCGGTCTGGTCCTACAATTAAGCAATTCTAATTCTAATTTTTCTTCCTTGTCACTCACCTCTTTCACCACATGTTTATACATAGAATCCAGCTCTTCATCAACTCAGATTAAGTTTCTAGTTGATTTTTCATTTCGCTTAATACAACTTCTGATTATGACCGACTTCATTTGTATTCGGAACTTTCACAGGAGGTTATGGAAAGATTTGAATTGTTCTTCAAATTGAGTGCGAAGAGCCTCGTTCACTTTCAAGTTTACACAGTATTCATGTATTCTCTACTCACCATTTTGGATGTAGAATTTATCTGGACCGATAGCATTATTTTCATGATAAAGCTTCAATCTCTCAATCAGTTTGCCTTTTCGAAATACAACAGGCAAGTATCGACTTTGGAGTGACTGTTTGAGATGAGCTATTGTAATTTTTGCAATGTAGATTTTGGCCAAAATTTGTGCTTTTTGAGAGAAATTTCTAGATAAAATTTACTGTCTAAAATATAAAAAGCAAAATTCCATTTCTTTTGTAATAAACGATCAACAGATCAATAGATTTATTCAAACAGAGAGATGTAAGCAAACAAACAATAGTTATTACATTATTCCAATCTGTTTACTGAGATTACACTGATAGCTCCACCGAATATTTTCTGGATCTGCGTAAAAAATATTTCCAATCCGGTCACGGTCGCCATGCTATCGTAGTTGTCAAAAAAGAAATCACAGTAAACCAGAATATAATTTGATAACGACATTATCCAATAAAACCTCAAAATACAACACACAATTCGGAAGATTGTAATCGCAAGTCAGCTGTCCATCAATGATAGCTGTTTATGCAAGTATCTAGCTTTGTTTTAGGAAAGGGGTTACTGAATTGCACATTAGAATTCTAAGTTTGGGATATTATCATAATAATCATGTACCTATGTCAGATTTTAGATGTATTTAATTAATTCAAAGGCGTCGATAAATAATGTACAGTTATTAGAAATAAGTGTTTTAACTTATCGAGGACCTACATAAATTATTTTTATTTTATTTGTTCCAATAGTAAAAGATATCTAAAAAGTAATTCCAATGTCATATTATATAAAAATACTTATTTTTCAGTTTAGAATAGAAATGAATACAATTTATCATAAAGAGAGAAAATTATCATCAATTATCAATTTGGACACTTAATATTGAAAACATTAGACATGATGGCCAGTGGTGATACCATATCAAACATTGTTGACTGCGATGAACTCACGGTTCACTGTTGCATGTATATTACACCTGGCAGGCTTCTATGTTATATTGACCACACTCATCACTCCAAGCTATCTGAGATTGTTTTTCCCGCAAAAGGTAAATAGATGACGTTGATGTCATTTTTTTGAGCTGGAAAAATATACCGTAGGTGCAGCAACCTCTGAAGGTGACCGGATATGTCATCAAAAAGGCATTTGTGTTTAGCGTTTACGTCTAGTTGGATGTAAGATCACATTTTCTACATTATACATATATGAGTTTGAATTGAGAAATATTTTGTAGAAACGAATTATCAATGTGGTTTGATTTATCGATGAATTATCAACGAACACATAACATCGTGGTCTGACGAATTGGGTATATTTAACTGAAGACTTCCTCGGACAATAGAATTTCTCTGGCTTCTGATTCAAGATTGTTGGATTTCTTCGATTTTGTCATCCCTTGATTTTTTGGGTGGTCAGTTGGTATCAACGCAATTCACGTGCCACTAAACGGGGTAACCAGCAACGATTTAATTTACTATATGGTGAATTTTTACCTTGATACGTAACTCGAAACTAAAACCGCACATTAACAATCGATTTCAACTATGCAAGTGTACCTCAGTACACAATGTGCCTTCTGATGTGCCTTAAACATCGTACTCGGGACTGGCGCCAGGCAAGATAGTGAAGATAGCGGACTGCCATCGCGCAGCCATTCTGCGCATGCCAAGGTCAACGTTTCTTCCCATGTTATACGGAAAGTAAAACAGTTATTTCCAGTTTTAATATATGGCATTCTTTTTCGGAGACTCTTTAATTTAGCTTGACTACAAACTTAAAACGAACCGTAAGACACATAAATAAAAGGTTTTAAATTTTAAAACACACAGTGATAAGAGTATATAGGTATTTCACCTATATGTAACATGATAAAGGGATGAAATTTGTTATTTTTACAAATTAAGCCGTCTTTGTAGGGTAGTTGAAAGTGGTTTAATTTGTCTTTACCCTTATGACGTCTGGTTTTAAATAAGCAATTATAAACTAATGTGATCTGTTTAGCTTTACATTATAAAACAGATGCACGCGAAAACTTCTAACAGAATTCCATTAATCTAGTAAATTCCAAATAAATTTTATCCGTATGAGGAATTTTCTTTCATAGCAAAGCAATTCCATGTCCATGTTCTCTTTTTATTAGTAGGAATAGTTATTGCTTACATTAAAAGTATTTGACATGTATATGTATTGAAAATAATATTTTTTTACGCAGTATAATAACTTTTTCTTTAGAATTACGATGCTATATTTTTTGTAAATTTTAAGGAGATGATGTACACTATTTAACAGTATCTCGGCTTTTACTATTTAAATGAGTCAATGCAATCAAATAAACAAACTATCAATAAACTACCATCTGAAATAAAATCATTATTCCAATAATAATAAATATTATTAAATCTTAGTACAACAAATAGTAAACGTGTATATTTTAAATTATATTTTACATGTTATTATTTGTCATATTTGACAAATTCAAACATTTAAAAGCTGTTTAAAAGGAGGCAAACAAATTATTTAGTAAATGTATGTAATGTATTTTATAATCATTTACAGCTTAACTGGCAAAGATTTAACATGTCCTATCGAGGTAACGGTTCATTTCTGCCTGTCCATCTGTCTATCCCTATGTATGTCAGAATAATATCTCGAAAACGACGAGACCAATAAACTTGAAAATTTTTGTATAATTTCTATATGGATAAAGTCGAGTTGGATTACGGTGCATGTCCCTCCATAGTATTTTACTGAGCGTCAACAAAAATGATTTTGTCGGTCTTATGGGTAACTATGTTGACAACGAGATAAATGCAGAATAAGTTTGTAATAAAAAATAAATAAATATGAGTAATGACATAGAACTACATGGGGTAACGATATTGATATTTTGCACGCAATACAAGCAATCCTGTTACGAGACACGTGATGAGGTTTACACCTACTTTATTCAATATTTTAAACACAAATATAGATTATTTTAATAAGATAATTAATGTAACAAAAGATTTCAGAAGTCATTCTAAAAGGTTTACTTTGCAATAATGTAAAAACTCTTTAAATCGTACGCCATATATTATATTTACTTTCATTTTGAACAAATAAAATAATATTGAAATTTTTCCAGTAATTATAAATTTTCTAAATATTGTAATCATTCATCTCCTTGTGTTGTCAAGTCTTCAAACTCCATAAAAAGGCTGTTACAATAATGGCAAGTTAGCTTACAGGGAGTCGTGTAGGGAATGTTTTACGGACCTTGAATTTCTTACTTTGCGCTGCCCCTGCATATTTGATACGATCATGTATTGCAGATCAAAATGCAGTTTGGATCGAGGTAGGGGCATTCACCAATAAGAGACAAGAGGCAGGGATATCTATCAAGCCGTACATCACGCTGTTGCAGCATCTGCCACAACAAGTAGGTGTCAGATTGATCAATAAGCTCTAGGAAAGTATAAAGAACTCCAACAATCGAAATCAATTCATAACTTTATAAATGCCTTTTGGTGTGTAGCACGTTATACTCTGTCGATAGGTTCAGGATGAGCCACTGGGACTGATGAGAGACATAGGATCTGAGGTTAGTGAGAGTGTGCTTGTGTAAATTAATATGTTGGAAGTGTAAGTTTGAGTGCTTGCGTGAATGAATATCTATTTACAAATAATCATATACTTTCGTTTGCGATGCAATTTAAATACTTAGGAAGAAAATAAAATATTATTTGATTTGATTTGCTTAATGAACAATGAAACTTTCATTGAAAGTTGTTTGGAGGACTGAATTCTAAATTTCTCAAAAATCAAATGGACAATTTCAAACACTGACGTATGAATGTATTTTTAGTGAAAAATATTGTTTCATACAATAAAGTTAACTAAACATGTTCTAAACTGCAATGCTCCATTTTTTTTATATTTCAAAGCTGTTCCCATTTCCCAGGTAAAGAGACGAGGCTCTCAACTCGTAATACATGTAGAACAACTTTGAGGATGTATGAGTGTGGCGCGCCGCACACCTGCTACCAGATATTACGAGGCTCGTAGTTTGCAGAGTATAAAACAGTTAATTAGATATGAAGAGATTCTATGCATTGAGTATTAAGCTCGTATATGGTATGTATTTTCATTATACCAATTTGAGTGTTGAGCTTCGCTCCTGATTACTGTTATAATGCTAACTAGCCATTGGTTGCATTATTTGGTAATAGTTGGTTGTCAAGCTTTTAACAGTGATTGATTAGAAATATTTGTGTTTCCTGATATAAGTAATTAACTTCGGGAATAGACATCCAAAATCTAAATGGTATGTTACCCAACACAAAACATTAGCAAAGAAAAAGAGTCTATATACTGAAAACTAGTCTTAGTGACATGTAGACCTGCAATATAATGACACAAAATAGACCGTTACTCTGAAAACTCTTAATTCTCATAATATCTGCAAAACATCTATTGCAGACTACAAAAATTAATTACTTAGTAACAGGTTTTACGAACACAACTGACTATCTATGAAATCTTTTAAATTCACCATATAGTCAAAATCTTTTAACAATATTATTTATTACCTTAGTATATAAGCATTACAGATAGACTTAGTACCAAAAGTATAGTACCCTGAAAAAAGAAAAGTTTTAACTAAAATAGTACAATTCCACTAAACTACTTGTAATGATGACATGCTCAAGAGCAGACGAGAGAGTATTATCAGTTAGAGCCTCTTCACAGGTCAAAAAACCTCTGAGAAAAAGTAATCCCATAAACAAGACAATAAGAAATCTGCTTGAAGGGGAAGTGGTAGTTGGAAAAATATAAACGTGTATGTTTACCATAAATTTTATAAGTCGGATTTTTCAGTTAATAATCGCAAAATGAAGTATTTAATTAGAAGACTTGCTCATAGTTTTATAATCTTTGGACTCGAGCGCACTTCTATCTTCTCAATATCTTGTTTGATATATCTCGTACTAATAGGTTAAAAAGCGCATATCTGGATTGCAAAATGTGGGGTATTTAGTAGATATATATTCACAATAACTTTGATCAATGAGCTTAATATTTAACCCTGAATATTCTGATGAACACATATCCACACACATACACAAACTAAAAATCCCGTAAATACATTTGTTACAATTGCATACATTTCCATTTTAAACACATTAACAAAATTATTTACTAAACACGGAAAAAGTTAACAAAATATGTCGCATAAAATATTATTCTATCATTGAAGTAATAAAGTTATCACTGTATATAATACTTGTTAGGCGGAAGTCAGCGTAAATAGGTGTATATGTATTGTTTACCAGTATCTATGTAGTAATAGGCAAACTGTTATTAATTATCACTTGGAGAAGCAATCGAGATGTGGCAACCTGTGTACCCTGTTTGTGCGGGTATGTTGACTGCATTTGATTGACCACCATGAAGACATCATAGATTGATAACATTCGATCAGTACCATTCCACACTGACTGGGCTTGATTTTCCAAAACGGTCGTGGAATAGCCTCAATACTAAGATGCTGAAACACATTCTCCTTGTTTGTGCAGGTATGTTCTCTGCAAGTAATTGGCCGCCATGACGTCATCGTAATTTTATAACAATCAACCGTTAACATTCTACTCTGACCGACCTTGATATTACAACACAGTCTTAGAGTAGAATAAATGCTGAGAAACGTAAACACATTTAGCTTTTTTGTGTGGGTATGTTCATTACAAGTGATTGACCGATATGAAATCATCATAGATTGATAACATTCAATCAGTACCATTCCACACAGTCTTGGCTTGATTATCCAAAACGGTCATGGAATAGACTCAATATAGGATGCTGAAACGCATTCACCTTGTTTGTGCAGATATTGTCACTGCAAGTAATTCACCACCATGAAGTCATCGTAGTTTTATAACCATCAACCGGTAAAATTCTACTCTGACTGACCTTGATCTTACAACACAGTCGTAAAGTAGAATCAATGCTGAGAAATATAAACACATTTAGCTTGTTTGTGCGGGTATATTGACTGCAAGTGGTTGACCACCATGAAAACATCATAATTGATAACATTCGATCAGTACCATTCCACACTGTCTGGGCTTGATTTTCCAAAACGATCGTGGAACAGACTCAATACTAAGATGCTGAAACACATTCACTTTGTTTGTGTGGATATGTTGACTGCAAGTGATTATATATATATATATATAAATTAACAAGAAATTTTTGAACATGTGATTAACACTAAAGAGAAATATCATGAACAGAGAAAGAATTTAGAAAAAGTATATATATATATATATATATATATATATATATATATATATATATATTTCAGATACATTTTAAAACATAATCCATTAAAATACTTTAAAACTGTACAACTGCAAAGCTCCTTTCTTATGCAAGGATTATACCTTTTCAAAAGGTATCGAAATCTAAAGCTCTTCAGTGTTTACGGTGTAAAAACTTGATTCAGAGTAGTGCAAAACAGGCATTGCACTAAGCAGACCAGTTTAAGTAAATTATTAATACTTTTTTTAATATTAAATGAGATGTCCTTATGCTCTTATGCTTATGGTCTTCAAAGTCCTTATGCTTTGAAAATTTGGAAAACGTACTAAAAACGTATACAGTTTTACTAAACTGTACATTTTTATTTCACATAATTATTGAGTGTTTGTACTACCAATTTTAGGTCCTATTATTTTTTTGTCTTCACAATTAAAGATCACAATTGTTATTCATATTTTGTGCTTAAAGCGTTAATTGTCAAATTATTTTACATTTGTAAAATTTTTAAATGTAATGATTTGAAAAAAGTGTTTTTAAGAAGTACTGGGATACGTACATAAGCGACCTTTGCTTAAAATTTACTTAAAATTATAACATTTTTAAGTTTAAAGTAAAAAAATATTGCTCAAATAAACTAATATAAAATGGAAGACGCAAAATATTACTACAAAATACACTGTTACCTACAACATAATTTATTTTGTAAAACCCAGAATCGTGTAGTGCGCCCTTAACCATTACCTTCCTTTTACCTGTTTATTTTAGATGACGGGTCACAAGACGTAACCAGATTGATTTTTCTTCTTCTTTCCTGGTTAGTACTAGATTTTTCACTCTGGGCCACCAGACATATGCTTGATTTTATAAAGATTTTCTGCTGTAAACCTTGAATAACGGCGGTTTTTCGCTACATATTGTTTTTAATTTTGGCGTAGGCTTAAATATATGCCTTATGCATGTTTAAAGACAATTTAAATCAATAACGTCTACTCCTTTTGAACTGTGATGTGTGCTTAATCTAGAAATTTAGTTCTTGAGCATATATATTATAGTAATAGTTTTCTGTGACCCATTTACTATATTGCTTTGAATATTTTTTAGAAATCACAATTAGAAGCAAGTAGACGTGATTGTATAGATACTGTTTTATCACACATGTAGATTGGATACTTGTGTAACAAAACTTATTAAAGTTTATATCCCTCTCATATATGCACTGCATTGTCACTTAAATGTCCTAAGTGGTGGCGGTTAATCCGAGGTATGGAAACAAAACAGTTTATAAACTTTGGTAGTGGTTTCCCATGGTAGTTCTTACATTATATATGCACGCGCGCGCGCGCACACACACACACACACACACACACACACACACACACACACACACACACATAAAATTTCTGTACTAGTGATGATAATCACAAAGTACTGGCATAAAAAAGGTTTTCCAGATAGGATATTTTGATTATATGAAAATTGTCAGCGATTACACCAAGAACTTCGTGAAGAGTATACTATCTCATATATCTTAGATTGGACAAAGCTATGTGTACCAGAAAGAAATGGAAAATATGAAAACACCACAAATTCTTTAAAAATCACCTTATAAAATACTTAAGTCAAGTAAGTCCAACTTTATATTTATACATGGTCTAACAGTAGCGTAAATCCTGCTTATCGGTTACCCTCCCTAAAAAGGAGAGGCTTACGTAAGATCAAAGTGGATTCTGTACTTTATAAGTTCCATGTGATATTTTTCGTAACTTCTTTACGCATCTCTTACTATAAAAATAAACAGTAAAGTAACTGCAGTGAATTATTGACCTCTACAAATGTATTATAATTGTATAATACTGTATAATATATATATTATACACGTTTTAGTACATTTTTAACTATTATGTTAACTATTATTTTTTTAAATATATTAATTTTAAATATTTTTACATTATTCAAACAATAAATAATTTACATTTTCATTTTCATTTATAAATTTTACTATGAATCAAACTCTAAACTAGAATAACACATTTTGATCACACTTATTGTTACATGTGAGAGACAATGAGAAACATTTTTATAACGTTATTCTTTTACGTAACATTAATAAAGCAACATTAAGTGGTACGGTTTAAATTTTAGAATTATGTACACATAACTTATATAATTTTAATGCTTGAATTAGTTCTTTAAATACTTGAAAAGATATACACTAGCCAAAATTGAACTTTTATTAGGTGAAGTGTAATTGATTAATAAGAAAAGAATAGGAGACACACATTTTTAAGAATATATATATATATATATATATATATATAATATTTCAAGATTTTCGTGTCAGGTCATTCATTGCTAGTTTGAATAAATAACATTTCAGACTGTACTGTTGAGTTTGCCTTACCTTATGCCCCCATCAAGAAAATATATACATGTAAAAGTTTCGATAAACTAATTCGGTCATAAAACATCAACTTATAACCTTTTACATTCACTTTCCGCCTCAGGTATTTCTAATGACATAGGTGGTTGCAATTGTGGTCCAGAAGATGAAGAAAATATATACAAACAGAAACCTTTTTCGATCAAATAGCGTCTCAGTCTAGCCCTAGTAACGTACTTCCGGTCTTAGATATCTTCCTTGCCTTAAGTTGTTGTTCAAAGAAAGATAATATATTTATCGTGCAATTCCATACGCCTAGCACGTGTCGGAGCACTTAAAGTTCGAGGGAGTTATATTTCTGACGTCAGTGTTGAATTAACCCTGTTGCCCCGGTTCAGAAAATCTGTCATAAAGTATACATTTATGACCATTTCAATTTACTCCGGTTTTATTATTTTTTCTATTTTTGATTTTGCCTTGTTTCTCGAACAAAAAAATATACTAATACGTTGTTCTAAGATGGTTAGTGTCACTAGAACAACTAATATTGATTTTGTAATGGTCTTAAATCTGTAGTAAAAGCTAAACAGTAATTTTTTTTAGATATCTGCATTACTCTACTGACCAAGAACTGCTTAATAATATTTACTAAAAATTTACAGTTACAAGTTTAGCTTTACTAAAAATTATGATGTAATCATCTGGAGAATAGTTTAAATTTACAATAAGTGTTACTTTCAGCGTTATTTTACGGCTTGAAGACTATACATTGATAAAAATATAACACTGCAATTAAAACAAGTAAACATATGCTAGTTTTGTCACTACAAAATGCCTACATAGTACAATTAATTACATTTGCCAGGCCCTTTCAATTTGATTTTACAACTTTAGAGACAAAAGATAAGATTTTTCACTATTTTAGAGACTCATGGGGGAGTCACCATGAGAGATTTCAAAATAAGAATAGTTCTTACTTTATTTATCCCAGAGACAAAAAGAATGTCTATATAAAATATCAATACAATGAGTTCAATAATTTACGCGTAAAAGCAACACAAACAAACTATAACACTTTCGAATTTATAATATTATTAGGATGTATAGGCTGAGCAATGTTGCACACAATACTGTGACTTATGGAACACAATTTGAGAATAGTAGGAGGTTTTACGTCACCAGGTTGTATTACGTAGGTGTAAAAATCTATGTATTTATTACTCCAACATATATTACAGTCTTGTCAAAATGATCTAACAAAAGTGATATGGACTCTTCACATCAAACTATGACTGAGATAAATATAACTGCGCTGTTTCCGTAGAGAAAGAATATTCAGGATGTCTATTTTTGGGGGCAATGTCCGCCTCCTATCGAGGAGATAGCGGACACTATAGTCAGTCATGTTACCTTAGAAGAGGACGAGGCTAGTTCCAATCTATTTCGGTCATAGCGAGCAGAAGACTTAGGAAGGTCCACCCATAGTCATTCTCCCCAGTATGAATATAGGCAAAAAATAATATGTATGAATATTAATATGTATTTATTTCTATATTATTTTATAATCTGCTACTAAGCACGGATTTGACTAAAATAAACAAAAAAAGGTATTAATGAACATACAAAACTTCTTACGATTTGTCCCCTTCCTAATTAAATTAATGAAACTTTAAGCTTCATTAGTTAATCATATTGCCTCTGAATGTTGCATTTAATGCAAATTATTTATTTTGTTGGCAAAAATATATTTTTCTTTATTAAAATTAAAACTTTAACTTTGTAAATATAAACAGCAAAATGTTTTATAAAACATATTGTCAATTATCGAAACAAGTAAAGTACTTAAAATGTATTTCCCGTAGTGCAAGCATAACTAATAATAATAAAACGTGTAACATTTAAGAATTGCAGGCTTATTCCGTGTATGAGTGTAATTTTAGTTGTAAAATAAGTGTAAAGTTTCAATATTCGTGTATTAATATAACTACAGTTTCAATAAAAGTTTTAGTAATAATATTTAATGTAAATTCCACATTTTTTATCTCCATTGGATAACGTCAGACAAGTCAGATTTACTAAAGTTTGCACTTTTTGTGTATATCTCATATTCTCTACGCTACGTTGAATAAATGATACGGGACTTGTTACATAAGTTGTAAATGGAAACTACACATCAGAGAATGAATAATTTCGGCTCAGTGCTACATAATATGCTACCATAACCTCATCTTCAATATATTTTTACCTTGCTTCTGCTGTCAGCAGATGATAACAGACACTTTCTGATCTACAATGGTCTACAAAACAACAAATAATACGATTTCCATACGTACGGTTATGTCTACAAAGTGAAAAACTTTGTTTAGGTATAATACTATGGATAGTCCAATTATTTAGCTTTTAAAGGTATCCTAAAATCAAATTGTAGTATCAAGAAGAGTATATTAAGACAAGAGATTTAGATTTCGATATTCATTATAGAAGGAGATGTAAACTGAATCTTTTGTGGGTCTTATATTATTTCATTCAATTATTCCAGCATAAGCTATTATAAAAGCTTCTTAATAATATCCGGTGCTGATTATCAAATATAGAAATAACGTTTAGATGCTCTTTAGAGAAGTTATAACAAATAAATAATCCTGTTAATTGTAAAAAGAATTCATCATCTTACACCCACGTAAAACCTTAATGTACATATCCCTACAAAGGTATATAGACCCTAAGGTACAATATTTATACATAGAATGTCGGATAACAAATCAGTTAAAATAATAATGTAAAGGTCATATTACAGGTAAACTTAAACATAGTTTAAAAAAATAACATTTTATCATACGATCTGCTGAAGACAAATGTTAAAGATGTATTACCTAAAACTTTATTTCAATAAGCTCAACCATGTGCAAAATAATACAAATATCAATAAGACTAAACATTCCTAACGAATTTGAACTTTAGGGCTAAGAAGTGTTTAAGTATATGTTTTTTATGGTTTATGCGTAAAATCAAAATATATCCTATCAAACTTCCTTGGTCAAATATTAGCAAGAATACACAAATTTGTGAAATATTTTATGCATAATACGTTATGGGAATAATTTTTTATTAATCCACGAGAGGAAATTTCAAAGTTTGTAAATATGTTTCAAATGATTCAATGTGTTCTCTAAAAGTAAAAAGAAATGTTCACGTAAATGTAGTACAGGTTTTGGATACGAAGATTAAAAAGATCAACATTTTTGTTAGGTATTAAGGCGTCACATAAAATTATTACAATACCTAAATATTTCGTAAGTAAAGCTCATAGACACTAGAATATATCTAGGATTAACGTTACTATTTACTGCATATGAGACTTAAAGCTTTTCTTCTGTACACCTTTTTGTAACTATGACTCAAGCGACAATTGTTTGCTTTGGGGCTAGTGGTAGTGAAATATACTTGAGCTTTATCTCATAAGAAAAAATCCTCAAACGCATTTTGCACTTGATTTTAACCACATAACCGCGGTAAATTTGTAATTTGAAAGTCATGGTTAACACACAAACCTATTTACTTTTTTCCTGCTAAAGAAATAAACATTTTTTAGTATTTAAATGGTAATGTTCGAAAATGTTTGAGATTGTTTAATGTATATAGAATAAATAAAACAAAAATGGCCACCAGTAAAGGCAGTTCTTAAACCATTTTTGACATATTGTTAATACAAATAGATACTTATAGATCAGAATTTAAATTATTTCATCAATAATTTGACATATTTAGCTAAAGGTATTGTAGTTTTATGTATATTTAGAAGTTATTAACCTATCTTTAAATAATTTAAAACATTAAACAAAGAATTCAAGTATTTGAACATGAACAAAATCTATAGCGATTATTAAGTGTATCTGAACAATCGTATGCCAATTATAGTGATTGAATAAACGTGGGAATATTATGTGTGCACATAAAATTTAAGCCTTAATAAATTTATATACAATTGTATGCATAAAAACCGCTTTAAAAATAACCATAATATTGGATTGAACACAAAAATGAATTTAGTTATTGATAATATACGTCATATAATATTTCTAGGGGAATGGGTACAACTTCAAACTCAAATACTCACAAGAAAAATAACATCAGTAAAAATGTAATCTACAATCAACAACACTGATTGAAGGTTGATTGCTGGTGTTGTTTGTGTGTTCTTTTCAAAGGCTATGAATAAATTATGAAAATCAGTCCCTCTGATATTGTAGCTACTAACTAAGTTTGTATCATATACATCAAGCTTTATATGAGTAGTACCTAAATGTCCCATGCCTTGTTTCATACATTTAAACTTTATTATTTTTAAACTTTGTTGTATACTTTCATGCCTTAAACGTTTAAAGAAACAAATCTATCAAATACATCTGCGTAGTAAAATTGTACAGGTGTTGTGAGAATTTAATTTCGTAAATAAAGAATGCATTTATATAACTTAGCATTAAATTATTTAAAAATGTGTTTGGTTGTTGGAACATTTAAATTTTTTTAATTCAGAAACACCAAAAATACTCATTTTGGAAAATATAATCAATATCGTATTAGATATTATGTTACCCGAGCCTTCACCACAGATCGAAGTTTTTTTAGTTACTCTTGACTCATTTACTTGTGGACCGAACATGCTGATTATCTTTAGCAACCATTACAAGTTACAATTTAATCAAGTATATGATGATGTACACAATCACACCTTTAAAATCTTCTTTTCATACGAATGCAATCTATACGCATCAATAGTGAATTACTTATATTTTAAGTTATTAAAGTACATTTGTTCCATTTCATGAAAATTCCCCGTCCACCATTTTATAATATTGTACCTAGATTTCATACGCCTGGACCTAAAGGTAAGGCCAAAATACACAATGACACATTTCAATGTATGATGAAATAATAAATAAACTGGTACGTATACTAGTGTGTACATCACCAATCTTGGAAGAGAACAAGATGCTAATGTGGCAGATACCTGTGAAATAAGGGCTTTATAAGGTTTTTTATTGGCTGGAATAATGAAATCTGTTATGAGAAATATCATTGATATGTTTTGTTTGATATGAAAACGGGAACTGGAGTTGAAGCTGTATGTGTGTATGTCACTATGAGTGAACATCGTTCGAGGTTTCTGAAGCGATATTTAGTTTTGATAGCTGCAGTAAGGGAAATTTGTTATGTATTTGTAATTGAACCCTCGAAATGAAAACTGATGAGCAATTAGTGGTTTTGAGGGAAACTTCCCATTTTGCCAGTATATTCCAAGTAAAAGTGCCAAGTATTGTATAAAGATATGTGTACTTGTATCAGGTTCAAATTTTGACACAAGTAACTTGGTGGTTTGACGAGCCGTTCAAAATGAGTGATCCAGTTTACTGTTTCTAACCCGCAAGCCACAGTCTAAGTGAATTGTTTTAACATGTACGCGTTTTGCAATTGTAATAACATGTTTAATAGCTTCTACATTATTACATGAACGTATGCTATTGGTTCCGTATGACTATGGGACATTTCAACGAGTGATGTAATTAAATACATATTACCTGTAGCACAATTACCTTTACATCAATATTTAACTGTAAGGTTTCGTATTGGCTTCATATTTCCTCATTTTTATGTGGCGGAATATAGCTCTATTTCTTTACCTACATTGCATAATTTCTAAAGTTCGTAAATTTTGTATTATAAATAATTTTACTAGACTAGCTACCGACAAACAATCTAACCTGTGTACCTCCACGTCTCTAACCATCATCCCATATCGCTAAAACAGGTCCATGGTAAACTGTTAAGGTTCTATTTACCTTCTGGCTTGCAATAAATAATAAAGTAAGGTAAAGTTGTTTCGTCAGTGAAATAACAGCTTATCAAATCAGAATTTACTTGATTTATTGGTCTTCTTTATAAACCTAAATTACGGAAAATACTTATGTAGAATTTATGACGTGAAACAGGTATTTAATTTCATCTTTGAATTATATATTTGACAAAAGTTCTCTAATATTCAAATTCGTCCAAAATAAAATATGTATTATTAAATACCAACTGTATAGTTTTGGAATGAAAATTAAAGTTATCTGTATCTCATCTTATCCTCAACATATAGTACATATAATTATACAAAAGTTTTATTTATTTTGTATGGACATAAAATAGTAATATTTTGGAGATATTTTAAAATTCGTGACTTAATTAAAAGACATTTTTATTGCTCTTAACATTAAGCTGTATGTGTCTAGAAGCAGTAAAACTCGCCTCGTAAAAGCTTAACCTATTTAAAACCTGTATTTCCGACTAACACTGCACCGTTCTATATTTTCATATGTCTTAAAATATATTTAACCTGAAAATCCTTGTAAAAATGATAACCAAGGATGTATCTTAGGTAAAGTTTATTATATTTTTTAACACAAGAAAGTGAAACATTGAATGCAGAATAATGTTTTAATTAAGTTCATTCAGATGCAATATTCGGAGTTATGTAAGTTACCACTATCGATTGTGGCTATACCAGGGAACATTTACATAATTCGTCTTAAAGAATTTAGTAAGAAGGAAACGATAACGTAGTGGAATTTTACTGGTGACATGGTTACCGCGATCTCCCACTCAAGCTACATCTCTCCTTACAGACGTGCGTCTCCCGGTCCACGATCGATAACTAACCTGTCCCCGATAGTGTTTTCTGCAAGTTGGTGGCAACTAAAAACTGTCTAAATCCCTCAGGGCACATTCAGTGAGAATCCAGACGTTTTCAGTGGGGCCTTCACGGAACCAAGTGACTCCCACACCGCACTGTGACTTCTAAAGGGATCAGGCCGCACACGCTCCTGCTTCAACCCAGGAGTACGATATGTCATCAGTGGTATTTACCAGGATTTATCATTTTCCTTAGGGCATTACCAAACGGGAGATCAATGGTAATTTAGTTGTAAGGTATTGGGTAAATAAAATAACTACAAACTGCATTAGTATTTGAAATTTATGCTGCAGCACCAATACCACAGTCTTCACAGATCCAATCTCCTTTATTCATTTTGTTGGTTTATGTGGCAGTCTTTAATCGTAAAGGTGAGTGCTACCTCCCCAAATGATAATAAAAGCTGTCCAGAGACGTTCAAGCACAAGTGACAAGCTACCATGGGGTCCCGTCCTATCCAAAGTGGAAGCCGGGAGCTTGAAATATTTTTAATTTTGATAGCAGTAGATTCATTTCTCCTGTAACGCGAATAAATAGCATACTTCTTGTGCAAATGTAAAGGCACTCATGAATTTTAATCTGTATAATAATAGGGCCTAAAACTCAGTCTATTAGCGATTTTGTTTAGAATATGAGGACTATATATATATATATATATATATATATATATATATATATATATATATATATATATATATATATATATATAGTCTCTTCAGCAGTTCAAAAGAAAACTACAATTATTTTGTACAATAATACTTCGTTGTAATTAACAACTTTTTCAAGTACACTTAATAGACACAGAATAAAATAAAGAAACAAAAGAAGAAACACCTGATAATAAACATTCTAAATGTAAATACAATTTAGACATGTAAACAAGTTTTGATTAGTTATTAATTTAACAATAATAACATAATATAATATAATTTTGAATTTAGGTAAATTTGTATCACAATCTAATTATTCAAGTGGAAAAACAATAATTTAGCGAATGTTTAGTCCATATGGTTGTTTTGATTTTAATATAAGTCGGTGTGCCAATTCATTATTCCTTAAATTTAAATCATTGCTAGAGCTGTTTTCACAAGGAGTAATTTTGCTTACAGCTTTGAGTTTGTAACAATCCTCAAAGCTTTTGTTATGGTGAATAGCGTGTAAGGCTACTGATTTTTTGTCGTCTTTGTGATTGATAGAAAAACGGTGACCGGTCATTCTTACCCGCAAAGAATTTGAGGTTTGCCCAATGTAGTCCTTGGGACAAAACCTACAGGTTAGCTGGTAAATTGAATTGTTGGAGATATAGTCCAATTTACCAGCTATGGGATAAGATTTTTTAGTGACACTACTTTGGAATTGATCGGTCTTATCCATAATTTTGCAAATACCACAACGTGGTTTATTACAAGGTTCGCAGCCAAAAGATATAAATTTTCATAATTCTTTCCAACATGAATTTTGGGCCTTACAAGCATATTCTTCAAATTTTTAGGTCTCTTAAATACTATTCTAGGTGGCCTGGACTATAATTTCTCAGTTAAGGGCGAGTTTTTTAAAATTTCATAGCCAATTTTCATAACTCTATTGAATTTGTGCAAACCAGGATAAAATTTTGTTATAAATTTAGGATCATTTTGGAAATGATTGGGAATATTTGCAGCCTTTTTCGGTTGTCTGAGCTGCCGGTTCAAAAGTTTTTTAGGGTATCCCCTGTTAGAAAGAGCTTTAGTAAGTTTTCTTTTATAAATTTTGAAATCTGAAGCGTTTGTACATAAGGATTTGGCTCTAAGGGAAAGACTTTTTGGAATGGACTTTTTTACATGATTTGGATGGCAGCTACTGTAATGTAAGTAATTCATTTTATTAGTACCCTTAACATGTATTTTGGTTTTTAAAATATGATTTTCTAGAAAAACTTCAACATCCAAAAAAGTGACAATTTTGTGATTAATATTCCAATTAAAGTTAAGACATGAAAATTTATTTAAACTATCAAGGAAATGATGAAGTTTTATTTATATATATATATATATATATATATATATAATCATAAGGTAAGATAATCATAAGCTCAACATTATTCATCATTTAAAAGCCCACCTCTTCCGTTTAAAACGGCAATTAAGCTTTGATTATCTTCCAGCTGGAATCGTTTATCGTTACTAATAACTGCGTTTTTTACTGTAAAAGTTACTTAGGTTTTGACGCAACATTATTTACATAGACTATTTAAATAGGATTAAATTTCAGTTGTTTAAATTTTATACTCTGTTATCTGAGAGAAATTCAATCAACTTCAGGAAAAAATCAAAAATGATTCCCGTGTGATATTATTCTGTACCCCAAAATTGTAAGTTTTTTGAAAAGAACATCCATACACTTGTATATTTGTATCCAATTAGATTTTAAGTAATGAAAAGATTTTAAACTTGAACTCAAAGTTGTTTCATGTCCTGTTGGGTGGAATCGTAGAATCTTCCCGAAACTTGCCTTCCATTTGATAACTGCATTGAAGTTAGTGATCAGTAATTGCCAGTTGGTGGGCTTGCTATCAGTTTCTCGAAGGTTATTTTTAGCTGAATGTATAGTAAAGCCTGCCCCGCCAGTTTTTGATGAACGAAAACTGCGTGTACGAATTTTAGCTGTAGAGTGAAATGTCCTAAAGTGTTCACATTTACAGTAAAACTCAGCTTCTATTACGTATATAATAACTGTTAATGATAATTGTTACCATTTGTACACTGGCGATCTAAAATCATCCTGATTCCAAAAGGGTTCTTTCGGTAGGTTGACCTTAAGGAAAACATAATTATGAGTAACAAGAAGTTAAAAGTTGCTTTAGCTTTAGTTTAGCTTTAAAACGTATTTTTAATCTAAATTTAGCCACAACGAAGATTAATTAGATGAGCGTTTTGTGGAATATAGACTGTATGTTGTCCGTTTTGAAACGAACGTGGGGCTTCCCAACCTAACCCGATGACTGGTATGCGTCAAATCTGGTATTATTCATCATTCATGAAGATTAAAAATACATAAACCAACAGGTGAAGATGTCATCTCAGAATAATGTGATTCTTTATTTGCATTATATCACTCCCCCTCTCACCATTCATCCACTTCTTAAACAATCTTAATCATGTTTCTGTTATTTGTAAAGTTAGCATTACTAAAATATTTCTAAATTATGTTTTTTATCATCTAAAAATAACGTAGATGATAAATTATAAAAAAAAATGCAAGTGTTTTTGGTGATAAACCACATGTTTATTTTGAAAATTCATTCTAAATATTAGCGTAAGCATGTTACACTTCTAAAAACGAATGCTATTTGTTATATACACTTTTTTAATTGTTAATTAATCATAAGAAATGCGATGTCTAAATTACATCATAGAGCATTTTAATAGCATTAAAATATCTGACTCAATTATTCGGGAATTTGAAAATTTACATTGGTTAAAGGAGTATTTTATACAAACTTTTAAAAATATTTTTACAACTATTTTTGTGTTTAGGTGATAAATATTTGTTGAAGCTAGCTAAGAAATGTTTTGGCGATTAATATTTCGTGGAACACAGCAAATAATAATCATCACGAAATAATTCCCATGGCATTACGTAATTAATTTATAAAGTCCTTAAACTTACCTATTTACCCTTTCAAACACAACTCTGCCAGTCGTATAATATTGCGTAGGCATTTTTAGGCAAATCTTAAAGTAAATACCAATTTAAGTTGAATGAAAATGAAATGAAAAAGAGAAAAATTGAAATATCTATTTCCATATAAGCAAGTAAAATAAATTAATCATCCGTATTAAGACTCTGCTAGACATGTGTAAATTTATGATATAAGTCTGAAGTATAACCAGCTTATATTAGTTTGATGGTTTTTTTTTGCAAAGAGCCACTTAAATATAATATTAAGTTGCCTTAATTATTGATTTAGTAATGAAGATTTGTTAGATGCCAATTATCTGCCGTTTAAAATATTGAAACTGGGGATTACATATTATATTCTTAGTTTTGAAATTTAATGCTCTATTTTTCATTTTTTAACTGATAGCATTACAACTATTTCTCAGAATGTATTACTTTATTACCAGTAATGACATTATTTGTTGTGTCAGCCGTTTAGCGCCAGTTCTCCCCTTTCAGGCATGTAGTGTATGCTCCGCACGTTCTAGTAGTTATCAGCCGACGTGAACTTAATTTTAGACTTTTCTCCTTAGTTTACTTTTTTATATCGACACTCTAAGTTTAAGCTATATACTAAATTCTACTTTATCACTGTTTATTATTCAAATTGTTAAGAATTAATACGATGATTAGTAATGAATTTGATTTTTCTTATACATATTTTATAAATATAAATATAAATTTGTATTTCCAAATAAGAAACAGTACGAACGAAGCACGAACTTACGTACTTTACCTGTGAACTCCGAGAGTTCTAAGATACATAATGTTTAATCATGTAAAGTATTAATTCCGCATCTTTACTTTTATATCTGTTGTAATAACACTTTTTTAGCGTTGAAATGTCATATGTGTCAACCCCTTGAAGCAAATCAAAAAACCTAAGATTTAGATTTCGATAATAACTACGTGAGTAATAAAATATACTATTGTATGAATAACATAATCTTTAACATAACAACTTCTCTTGACCAAACTTCTGGAAGAAAATCTGGTTAAGAATAGTTAACTTTTATATTCGCCATCATGTTCAATGTTATGAGGTTTTAAAAGTTATGCATCACACAATGTGTAAGGTTTTATATTTAAAATTAATAGTTACCTACACCCCCAAATTACGGGTACTGTAACAAATTTTAAAATAACTTTATAAAATGTTCAGGGGTAAAATTAGGGGGTGTATATCTTTTCAAATAAAAAAAATCCTTAGTACGATTACGAAACATTCCGCACTGATAGTCTCAATCATCCTGTATAATGCTATCAAGTCTAGGTGCTGAAAATGGATTGATTTTAACAATAAGGGCGTCCTCACAGGTCGTTTCATACCAGAGGACGGACGAACCATATCACTGAAAAACTAAGGAATACATAGACCTTTGACACCATTGATCATTTTGATTATGGTAGGAATAATGTCTCAGTTTTATTTCATAGAATTATCCTTTAACTCTGCAATATCTCTGATCATAATATTCCCTTACCCCGTTTATTGTTGAATCTTTGCACAATCCAATATCACAGCTTCTAATATGAATTGATAATACTAAAGAAATGAGATTGTATATTTACAATATTTCGTCAATGAAAATTAAACTAAATTAACGAAATTTCGTTACGAGAAGTCCACTAGAGAGCTGATAGGCTACAATTTAAACGAAAATCGGAGAGTTTGGTACTTCCACATTTATTACCCACTTGACAAAATAATCATCAGCACAGCATAATTCATAGCTACAACCATCCCCTTTGCCCTTAAACGATAAGTAAATTTTAGGGGGCTCTTGGCTTTTATGAAAAATATTCAACTTACAATTTCTCACTTTACTCAAACTGCTAATCACACACACAGTTTTATGTGCTGTAATTTTTCCAGATAATAATACGATTGGCTTGAATATTATTACAGATTTATTTGCACCACGTGGTACGTAGTATTATGTAGGTTTCTAATCTACCTATTGCAACGTGTAAAATAAATTTGTAGTAATATAATTTGCATATAATGTAGAGATTAAGACGTTTCTCATTGGTGTTTATTAACGTATCTTGTGTAATAGTTCAACGATCGCAATCACTTATCGTAAAGAATACTATTGTGCTTTGTACTTTTATGTTTATTCAGTGAAAATATGGGAAACAACATGATAGTCTTCGTAGATAGAAGAATTCCCTCTTAACTAAAGTTGTAACCTACTCTTTCGAAGTTTCCACTGACTTTGTAACTCTTTATTTAACATGAATTCCATGCCTGAACTTTCATAATTAAATTTAGTCAACTATTTTCACAGTTAAACCATTCAACTATTTCTCTAGATATTTTTAAATTCTATAACTCTTTACTGTGCTAAAGTATGTAACTGCATCAGAAATAGTGATTTCCTTGATGTTTTGTTTATACTTTTATGTTATTAAAACTCAATCTGAATCAATGCACAATCCTTAATTATTGAAAACATGTTGGCAGATGTCACTGTCCCTAAGTCTGTGGTTGATTCTACAGAAATTTCTCTCATTCCAATAATATTTTATGATATTGGTTATTAGTTCATTTTTACACTATCTATTGAATTATTTCACTGGAAAACAGTTCAGATTTAAAAGAACACCTAACGTGTGTGTATTTTTTTAAAGATTTAATGTGGACCTTGTGCTCATATCATAATTTACCACACAACTTGGAAAAATCTGCACCCTATTATCTCAAATCAGTGAATTTATGTGTTGTTATATGTTTAGCAAATTTGTTTATAATATATGTATGCAACTAGTAAACGTCGCAACTATTTAAATATTTATTATAGTTAACTAAGAAGGTGGGATTTCCGAACTCTCAAATTAACGGCTTGGTGGCTTAGTGCTGCATAAAGATGTGCTGGATTCTGAAAAACAGCTGTATGTGATTCTTTAAAGTACATATATAGGATTTTTGCTCGCAGTTGCATTTCACTATCGAAAACAGCTGAACATAATTCTAGAAAGCAGCTGTATGTTATTCATAACGTCCTCGATTATCGAACTACATTTCGTAAAATAGTTATAAATAACGTATGAGTTAATTCCACTCAGATATAATATGTAACGTATTCTCACATCGTTGTCCAACATCAAAAGAAATCCAAACTGTCAAAGTTGTTACTATATAAAGCAACATTGTACTTGAATAAGGTCAATTCATTTATTGAAAGTATGCTAACGGTTCCTTACGACTATTACAGGCTTAAATGGGTTTTATAATTAACATACAGATTTGTGATTACCTATTGCACAATTACAGTCAGGTTCATCTTTAGCTTCATATTTCCACCTGAGTTAGTGGCGACTCTCTTTCTTCACTAAGATTGCATATTTGGTAGGTTTATGTACATTTATTGTTGTACATAATGTTATTAAGACAAGCTACTTACTTACTGTCTAACCTGTTTATTCCTGCTTCTCAACACATCATCCCTTATCACAAAACCAGGTTAGTTTTAATCTGCTACGGTTCTATTTACATTTATGCTTATAATAATTTATAAGCCAGTTTTCAATTGGTAATCATTACCACCTTGAAATTTACCAAATAAATAAATATATTTCGTTCCTTTTTAAATTTAGTTTTTTTGTTTTATATTTTGAATATTCAGTCTATTAATTACAACCTGCGCTAACAATTTGAGTCTTCACACATACCAAAGTTTTCCCGCACATTTGCCGAGGAAAATACTCTTCTTATAATCATCAAGATGTATTTTTTTTGAGTTAGTATTGTTTAATTTTTAAAATTTACCCAAATGCATATAGTTATTTCAAGATTGTAAACTAGGAGTTATATATTCAATTTTCAAATTAACTCATTAATTTATTTATAGTTTTATTTCATTCATTCATTACGTACTAAGGGAAGGTGTGAATTTTACTACATTTGGTTTTAAAATTATTTATTACATTTGGTCAATATATTTATTTTAAACTATCAATTCTTCTCAGTAGCTAAAGTTTTAAATATTTAGATTACAAAATTGCACTGAACTAATTACAGACTTAAATACACTTAAAGCTATGGTAAATTATTTTAACACCGTATACTTACAATGTATAATGCTGCATATAATATAAGTGGTAAGTAATCCAGCATTTGAAATGCACTTTACACTAAATTATATGCCTCGCTCCTGTGACTGTGTAGGTTACTATAAAAAAAGGGAACCTAAATCGTCGAATAAAAATGAAGACGTCCGGCAAATGAACGCCTGGGACTCGCAAGTAACAAATTGGATTCTTGATCGATAGTTTGATCTCTCGTCCGTGATATTTATTTTATAAGTAGTATTCTTAAGATTATATTCTTTGGAAAATTGGTGTAAAGTAGGTAAATTTTAACCAGAACTATATTTTTCCCTAAATATGTTTTCCAAACCCGCAAAAATATGTTTAATTTTGCAACCAACACATTTGTATCATGTTTTAAAGGTAATAAAGTAAGAATAGGGCTCGCTTACAGTTGAAAATATGACTTTAAGGAAATTATTTTATTAATAGTTATCGTAATTTTTTAAAACGTATATAGGTATAATTCTTCATGATTCTGGTAAGGAAACTACTGTCTAGAGTATTAGTTTCCAGAATGAGGGCTTTAAAACTTTTATTTTTGTAGCTTAGGCTTTCGTAGAATCTTTATACAAGATTTTTTCAACCAATATTTTGGCCAAAAAACTTTTAAAAACTGGTATTAGTCATTATTAAAGCCATCCTCCAAAAAGGATTATAGTTTATTGCAATAATGGTGATCATTAACTTGCACAATATTTTCCATATTAAATACATCACAAAAGAATGTCATTAAATGTTATGTATGTAGAAGCAAACTGTCCCGTTTTCCTGAGATTGCTATAAGATGGTACATTTTCTCCAAATGTTTACTAATGGGATACCGTACACAATATTATATTATAAAAACGAATTTGAAATTTTCGAATACTACCAAAAAACTAAGCCAACAATTTTCTCTACTATTTTATATTTTACTTCTGGAAAGACAGTGTTTAAACTTTCAATACTCAAAATTTGTAACTTAAAAATAAAAATGTTCAATCATGTGAATATTTAACAACGCAGATTCTTACCAAATGTTATCTTAGTAATTTCTTCTGATTTTAAATTGTTTTTCTCGAGCAATACTTAATTGTTGAAATATGAAGTTTAGATGGATTTCCTTGTCTGCCGCTTTAAAAGAACCAAATCGTTCCTAAATAATCTATTGCATTTTGTTTATTTTTGCAATCATAATAGTCTCGTCTTTTAGCAGCAAATTTTACCAATAACTATTTTTTGATTACCCTTATTATAATTCCAAGTATTGTCTGACAGAACTAGGATATGGAACTCTAGTAACATCCACCTACCGAAAAAGTTCAAAAAATTAATGCATCTGGCCATCTTTACCAAGTGCGATATGGATGAGAATTAATATAATAGCAGAAACTAATCTTTACAAAATTTAATACAAAAAGTTTAATTTGTGCTATAGGTACTATTAGTTAAAATAATTACTTTTTGTCAACACAGCGTATATGAAGATGAATATTTTTTCGTTTTAAATTCGTTTTACCTTAAATAAAAATATATACTATCTGTAGTCCGGACCATCCGTGGACAGCAAAAAGGGATTTCAGATTGTTTTACAGTTCTCATTTACTAAACACTTTGGCTAACAGTAGCCAAAGTGTTTTAGTGTGACAACCAGATACCATCAGTGATACTGTACCTTTTAGTATTGAACATATTAAAACAAAAAGAGTGAACATTATTATATTTTATACAGAAAAGTGGCAAATATACAATATAACGAAATATAGCGTTACCGATGAAAACCCATGCCAAAATTCTAGTCTAATCGTCAGTGTCAGCGAAATGGCAGCTTGTCAGACCCAAAATTGCTTTCTTGGTTTGTTTTTCTTCTTTAAGAAACTAAGTTACGGGATAATGTTTGTGTAAATTTATTGATATATTTTTATAAAATGGTATATATTTATAAAATATATAATATTTAAAATTTAATATCTAAATTTCATAAAATTATTAGGTAATATTGAATAGGAATTATATAGCTTACAATTATTACACAAGTTTGATTTATCTCATTTGATCTTCAATATACAGTATGTACATAACCATATTTTATTTACATCTTTAACTATTATATTGTACATATTCTTCATAGTAAACCTAATGAAAATATTTTATTAATTTACTCTCATGTTATTGAGCTTTCTCTGTGTCGCGTAACAGCAAAATACACCACGTAAAGTTTAATTTGTTTAAAATCTCGATTTACTTTCAAACCTGCACGTTTTTAAGAACATTTTCCCCAATGTCCTTAAAATAAATACAAACCGTAAAACCCCTAGTAGAAAGAAACACGGACCTGTCATGATTTAAACTTTATTATTTTATTTTACAGAAGAGAAACAAACATCAAATGTTAGTGTCATAGAAATAATTAATTAAAACAAATAAACTACTCTTATTAGGATTGCATGGAATACCAAGTGAAAAGTGACCTGGTAATTTATTATTCGGCTTTATATAAATTACTAAGAACAATTACTAAGACCAAAGGACTTTTTTATTCTCTCCCTCACGTACATATCCTTTCTTCTTCTAACCACATTCTTATCTAACATTTTTTTCATTTTTACTCTCAATAAGTAACCGTGACAGAATCCGACCACTGAGACTTTCCAGATTGAGTGCTTTCTAATTCTTGTATTTTTCATTCCCTTCTGTTTTACTTATACTCCTTCTTCTTCTTATCTTGTTATCCTTCCCTTAGTCTTAGTCTAAGGACCCGCCTTACCCACTGTTGGCCTTACCTATGACGGATGATGATATTTCTCAGCACTGTCAAATTAACTTTCCGCAGACCGGGGGATAACTTCTCGGCTACCTGTAATAAGTGCTTTACCGCGCCAACTAAAAACATGTAATTTATCTCCCTGACCATGCTGGCGTCAGTCAGAAAGTTTTAGAACTTAAAGGAGACATCACCGACAAAGACGGTGTCTTTGTGAGCGAATATCAGTCTTAAGCACTGCTCCGCCTAAACCAACTCAACGATAAGAGGTTCATGGTACGTTTAAGGGCAGATACCAAGCGCTTTAAGGGGGGGGGGGGTGTATACCAATTACATGGTATACTTTAAATAAAAATAAAAATGTAATAAATAAAATTTCAAATTAAAAATATTAGCAAAAAAAAGGACAAAAATCTTATGTTAGAATTGTAAATGGATAGGGAATTAAAAAGGTAAATTTATATAGTAATCCAGCGGCAGGCACAACGCGCTTGGAATCTGGTCTAGACCTGACTTGATGGCAGTGAATGCTAAACAATAGTTTACAGTGGACTCAATCTTTTGTTAGGGGGGCGAACCTGCGTTGAGAGAGATTGTTAAACAGGCCTGCAGGAACAGGAGCGTAGTCGGTGCAGGCCAAGAAACCACGCTCTGCTACCATTTCCGAGTTGAGAAGCGATAGAGTAAAGTCTTTTAGTGCGAGTTTAAAACTAGTGTCGGGCGTAGGATCCGTCGGTATAAATTATTTTTAATACCGAACTCCAAGACCTTCACGACCAAAGAGCTAAGTACTTTTGACTGAATTATTTAAAATTTTCTAAATTTGAAATTTGCAAAAATTAAGAAGTGAATTAAATTTGAAATTGGAATTGAAACTTAGAAATTAACGATCCAATTCTGTTGAGTGAGGACTATAATATATATAAATTGTAAAGGAGTAATTTATTTTAAAGTCGAACGTAAAATTTCATTGAAATTAAAGGGATTGTAGTAAAAATTTAAGAGCTGCAGGTGCTTGCACCATATCCTGTAGGAACTTGTGAAAAATTCCTGTTGAGAAACTGTTTAGTTTGTTTGAGAATTTTATTTGAAAGAAGTTTATAATTATTATTTTATTAGTTTTGAGAAGAAGCCTATTAATTTATTTCATTCAAATTTATTCAAGAATATTATTTTACCTTATATTTTATACACACGTATTTAGAGGACAGTGAGCCCATATTAAATCGAAAGTGCCATGCCAAAGGAAGTAGTAATTTTAACCTGTTGTTCAAAAACATTGATTTGGTGGAATACAAGGTTAATAATTGGACATTTGAATTGATTTAATAAACCTGAATAAAAAAAAGGGTTGCAGTTTTAATTTTCCACCAGTATCTACTTAAATCTTATGTGTTCGAGATTATTTAGGGTCATCATAATAAAAATAAAAAAAATTGTATATTAACATTCAGTATACAAATAAGTGCGCAACTCTGCTTGTATTCTGGTGAACCTTAATAAAAATTGAACTTAGTGGTTGTAAATTAATAAGTGGCTTGGATACTGGAAAATTATAATGTGTTTAATATTAAACTTTTAAAATGGCACTTAAGGTAGACCTTGTTAACCAAGGAGGAATTGGACTATGAAATTAGGTTAAGAGGTGTGGAAGTGTCTCCTAGTCTTAAGGTGATAGATTTAAGGAAAAAGTTACGGCAGTTAATAAGTCTTGATGTAAATAGTAATTATTTGAACCTGAGTGGAAAGGTCGTTTTCAAGGAGGAATGGGATAAAATTAAGTTAGAAACCCAACTATTAGGAACTAGACTGGAGGAATCCATTGAACAGGGACTAACATTGGACATAGTTAGGTGTGAAACAAAAATAAATCATTGGCAGCGCCGACTGAGTAACTTAAGTAAATTGTTTAAAATCGAAGAGAAGGATATAGCTAAACATGTTGAAAAACCGGAATAGTATATTAAGTGAATTGTTGTTAAAAATAAAAAAACCTAAAAATTGACAAGGAAACATCTGATAACTTGGTGCGCAAGTTATCTGATTCCAATCTGGAAATAGAAGGTGAGCTGGAAGAGGCTGGTAAACCGGAAGAGTGAAAGATAAGTCTGGTCTAAATATGAGAGATGATGTGTTTGTTTCGGGACGGCCACATTTAAGTTATAATAAACTACCGAACCCCATTGAGCGTTATTTGAAGGAGTTAAAAATCTGTGGATGAATTAAATGTTCAAGAATATATTAGAATTCTTTAAAATAATCTTTAAACTTAAAAAGGAAACTAGATGTACGGAAGAGGATTATTATGGAGATTGCGATTTCACATAGTCAGGGGAGCTCTTTTGTCGAAACTATTGGAAATAAAACAGGACAATGTCACGGTCAAATTAATGCTTGAAATATTATTGAATTATTTCGTACCATATCATCAGCGGTGAACTTTTGAAATTTGAAAAGGTGCACCGTCCCCAAAGATATAATGAAAGCTTATCCAACTACATTATAGACATTAAGGAATCAGTAGAAGTACTTTGTTGTAATATAAATGAAAGGGATGTTGTGGAATTAATTAAGGTGGGAAATTAATCCTGAACCAGAAATTAAACTAGTGTGTTTATGGGAAATCCGAGCACATATTCCGAACTGGATGAGATGTGTATAAGGGCGAATAATGTAGGTTATGCTGACAACGTGAGGAAAACAGGGAATAATTTGAATGTGAATAGGAAGTATAATGTACCGGTTAACAGGATCAGGGCGAGGCAAGAAACAATAACTTGTTATAAATGTAATTAGACCTGGTCATTATGCTTATCAGTGCCGGGAGCTAAAACAGGAAACCTGTTGTAAACCAGCGGAGACCTATTGTAAACCACACTCCAGCTATTAACCCCGAAAATGTAGGTCGTGATGTACAGGAGTCAAAAAACTCGTTAGTAGGGAAAGTTCGAACAATGAGTTAAGGAAGGGCGAACTTTCCCGGTTACCTAAAATTGTGTCCAACAAAAATTCACATGAATTATCTGCTAAATTAAATCATACTTGGCAAAAGAAAAATTCGGAAAATATCAGTTCATTGCCCAGCTTAGAAATAGATTTTGGCAAGAATATATCATTAAATGTATTATTAGATATGGTAGTAGTATAAATATAATATGTGATAAACTGTATAAACTATTATTAGAGAATAAGATTGTAAAGTGTTACCAGTTATCTACCCTGACATGTATGAGTGCTGAAATAAAAAAATGTCCGTAATCGGCAGTGTAAATATAAAAATTAAAATAGATATGTTCACCTGGAAAGTGGAATTTCTTATAGTGAAGGACTTAGCCCAAAAGGCAATTTTAGGAGCGAACTTTATAAAACATTCTGGTTTGTTAATAGACTTGAAAAATAGTTGTTGTCGATTTGACTTTAATGTAGATGAAGTGTATAAAATTTGTGCAAAGTATTACAGTAGCGTGTATGAACACCAAATCACACTTATAAAATAGGATGCGAAGAGGCCAGTAATGAAATAATAAAAATTATAAAGGAATTTCCAACGGTATTTACCGACAAAATTGGTTAAAACTCTAGATTATGAGTATGAATTAAAAGTTTAAAGATCATGAAACCCGTAAAACTTAGACCATATCCATTGAATCCACCTAAACAATTAAAAAATAAAAAAATTATTGACGAATTATTGGAACAGGACATTATTCAACAAGTGTGAGTCAGTACTCGAGTCAGCCTTTTTAGTAGGTAAGGAAGATGGAAAATCGGAAAGATTAGTAATTAATTACAAGGAGTTAAACAAGAAGTTGGAAGGAGTGAGTTATCCTAATAGGCGACATGCACGAAACTATATTACCATTTGAAGGGAAACAATTATTACTCAGTAATAGACTTAACCAAAAGTTTTTATCAAATAAGTTTAGCGAAGGAAAGCCAGGAGTTAACTACGTTCTCGGTACCTTTCGGAAGTTACAGCTTTAAAAGAATTCCTTTTGGATTATTAATTGGAAGTGGGGTCTTGTCGTCATTTATGAATAAAGTCTTAGGAGAATTGAGATTTACTTGCACTCTCGCCTTTTTGGACGATATTATTGTGTATTCGAAGACATTGGAGGAACATTATATGCATTTGAAACAAGTGTTAGAGTGTTTAAAGAAAAATAATCTTACTGTGAATCCGGATAAAGTAAAATTTTGTTATAATGAAATTAAATTTCTGGGACATTTGGTTTCCAAAGACACTATAAGAATGGACCCTGACCGTACACGGACGTTATTAGAATCTCCGAGACCCCGGGACAAGAAGGGTATTGCGAGGTTCATAGGGATGACTAGTTATTTCTCTAAGTTTATTCCAAATTATGCGGAAATAGCTCATCCACTCAATGAAATGAGGAAGAAGTCGCCCCAAATTTATGTGGGACCAAAAATGTCAGGAATCGTTCGATAAACTGAAACGAGCGGTTACCCGTCCCCCCGTGTTAGCCATCCCCTGACTTCAACAAGGAGTTCACAGTCCAATGCGACGCGAGTGATAAGGCCCTCGGTTCCTGTTTATTACAGGAAGTGGATAATGGACATTTAAAACCGGTGGCCTATTATTTGAGGAAATTTAATGAAAGTGAGGTGAAATTACTACCTATCAAAAGGAAGCTTTGGCAGTAGTCTGTGCAATAAATAAGTTCCGTAATTTCCTAGAAATGAGACCATTCAACTTAGTGACCGACACAACTCAGCATTGGCTTGGGTATTGTCCCACTTTCGTAAGTTAGGAAAATTAGGGCGCCTGGGTGGAGGTTATATTGTCTCTACCATTTAAAATTTCGCATGTTAAAGGTAATCAGAACCTAGTAGCGGACTATTTATCTAGATTATTTCAAGATAGTGAAGTTGACAACAATGTGTTACATGAACTAGAAAAATTAGTGAATAAGGACAAGATGAACGATAACTCTTTAAAAATGAACAATGAAACTGTAAATAATAAGGACTTAGTAATAAGAGAGGAAACAGTGTCTATAAATAGTATAAGTACGATGCCTTTTAGCTTTATGGACTTAAAAACGCAATCAGAAGCAGGATGTAAAATATAACTAAATTATGGAGGGTGTATTGAACTATACAATAGTGATGTTTACAGTGTGGAAAAAGGGGTATTGTTTTATGTGAACAATAAAAACAATTCTAAAAGGATCTATTTACCTGAGCACTTATTCAAGGTTGTATACGAGTATTATCACAACTCATTGTCTGGCTGTCACTTCGGCATTTTAAAAACACAACAGAAAATAAATGAAAGGTTTTTATCACCCTAAACTAAATGATTATGTGAAGATAATGTAAAATGTTGTGTAAGTATGTTTGAAAGCAAAAGGTAGCAACTGGAGGGACCAAGGACCTTTGAACAGCAATCTGAGCAGTCGTCCAATGCAGATGTTATATATGGATATTTATGGGCCATTACCTGCATCTTCCAATCGAATGCAATACATCCTGATAGCAGTAGATGACTTCGCCAAATATAATTGGATAATGCCACTCAGGAAATGCACCTCAGGTAATGTAATTGCATTAGAAAATAATATTTTCAAAAATTTTTCTTTGCCTGAAGAATTCGTGACGGATAATGGAACATATTTTGTCAGCGAAGGAATTCAAAAATTATTTGTTTAATTTGGGCATAAAACAAAGGACCATTATACCTTATACTCCTCAAGGAAATAAAAGTGAAAGGCAAATTCGAAATTTAAATCAAATTCTGACAGCTTATTATCATGACTGTAAAAAAGAATTGGGACAAGGATTTGTACCATGTGCAAATGGCCCTAAATACTTGTCACAATGAAAGCATAAAGTCGTCTGCATTTGAATTAATGTTCAGTTTCAAAGCAAAATGATGGTTTGTCACTAAAATGGCAAATTAAAGATATTTGTGATGAAAAATTGGAGCAAAGATAAGAATGCAAAGATGGTTGAAGCTATTCAAAATTTAAAAAGACAAAATGAGCTGAATTCGAGAAGAAACCGATACAACCGAAATCACAGGCAATTAAAAATGTATGATGTAGTCTATTGTAGAATTTACAAATCAGCGATATAAGCTAGATCTGAAAAATTATGAGGGACCATTCAGAATAATTTTAATTATTAGCTCCAACTCATATGTAGTTCAGAATTTAAAAGAATTGAATGAGTTTCCGTAGAATACACTTGCAGGATGTAAAACCCACTGGGGAAAGAAGAATGCATGATTGAATATAACAAAAACAAAATAATTACGAGGGGTAAATAATTTGAATTACAAAAAAAATTTAGAAAAGGAACTGATTAAAAAATTATGACGAATTAAATTAGTTGTAAGAATGAAGAAAAAACTATATTAGATGTACGCTGTATGTATGTATGTTTGATTTGAGAAATTTCAGTGACAAGGGAAGGTTAAATTAAAATATATTGAAACAATTGAGGAAATTCTACAGCCCTGTTAAATTGTAAATATTAACTTGAATTGTAATCTTGTAAAAATGTATTTTAAACATGAAGAAACCTCAAGAGGAATAAAAAGTTTATAATTTGGATAAAAGGGCACAGGTGAAGTAAACAGTTGCGATAACTACATGGTTTTTGGGAGAGGAGGAGTGTATTAAAACAATTCAGTATTTATTTTTCTGAATAATGCACAAATCCGAAACTCATGGTCCGTAATTAATGTTATTAACATGTGTTATTTATGTTTGTATGTAAATTAATAACTAAACACGAATGTTTGAATATTAATTTAAACTTGTTAGTCTGGATAAAATTTATGCCAAGGGAGGGGAACAAAAAAAAAAGACTGTTATGTCTATGATAAAACAATGGTATAGGTAAAAAATAATAAAATAAGAACTGACACCCCCGTCTGGGGATATGTTTTAATTCTATATGAAGCTGCGGTCAACCAGTGAATGGGCGAGCCAAGGACACACAGTCGTGCAGGGCGAAGGTTTCCAAGGACGACCCAACTGATAACAGACCGGACCTGCAATAAACATCCCAGAACAACTATCACCGTCTTCCTCGTTCGGACCCATTGTGAAGGATTATCTGGATGGACTATCTTTGTGGTAGGACTTAAAAATTGTAAAAAGGGTAGGTGGCAATTGGACTCTTAATATTTGCTATAGTTTAGGTCAAGGTTTCTATTGGGGAACTTAATTGTTTAAGTTTTCAAAAACAATCTGATAATGTATGGACTCTTTTAAAAAGAATTTTATAATTAATTAACGCTTGGTTAAAATAACTTGACAACTAGTTTGCTGCCTCTTCTTACAACTAATTTATTCAAAAATAAATTAAAACAAATATTATAAATAAAAAAAAAGGTTTTGTAGATTTTATGATGCATGTTAAGGCTAGGGTGGAAATACAATTTCTAAAGGATGTGAGATAAATTCTTAGATTTAAGTATAAAAACTTGGCAGATACCAAGCGCTTTAAGGGGGGGTGTGTATACCAATTGCATGGTATACTTTAAATAAAAATAAAAATTTAATAAATAAAATTTCAAATTAAAAATCAAATTAAAAATATTAGCAAAAAAAAGGACAAAAATCTTATGTTAGAATTGTAAATGATGGAGAGGGATAAAAAGGTAAATTTATATTGTAATCCAGCGGCAGGCACAACGCGCTTGGAATCTGGTCTAGGACCTGACTTGATGGCAGTGAATGCTAAACAATTACAGTTTACAGTGGACTCAATCTTTTGTTAGGGGCGAACCTGCGTTGAGAGAGATTTAAACAGGCCCTGCAGGAACATGAGTGTAGTCGGTGCAGGCCGAGAGAAACCACGCTCTGCTACCATTCCGAGTCGAGAAGCGATAGAGTAAAGTCTTTTAGTGCGAGTTTTAAAACTAGTGTCGGGCGTAGGATCCGTCGGTATATAAATTATTTTAATACCGAACTCCAAGACCTTCACGACCAAAGAGCTAAGTACTTTTGACTGAATTATTAAAATTTTCTAAATTTGAAAATTTGCAAAATTAGGGAAGTGAATTAATTTGAAATTGAAATTGAAACTTTGAAATTAACGATCCAATTCTGTTGAGTGAGACTATAATATATATATATAAATTGTAAATGAGTAATTTATTTAAAGTTCGAACGTAAAAATTTCATTGAAATTAAAGGGATTGTAGTAGAAATATTAAGAAAGCTGCTGGCTGCACCATATCCTGTAGGAACTTGTGAAAAAATTCCTGTTGAGAACTGTTTAGTTTGTTTGAGAATTTTATTTGAAAGAAGTTTATAATTATTATTTTATTAGTTTTGAGAAGAAGCCTATTAATTTATTTAATTCAAATTTATTCAAGAATATTATTTTTACCTTATATTTTATACACACGTATTTAGAGGACAGTGAGCCATATTAAATCGAAAGTGCCATGCCAAAGGAAGTAGTAATTTTTAACCTGTTGTTCAAAACATTGATTTGGTGGAATACAAGGTTAATAATTGCATTTGGAATTGATTTAATAAACCTGAATAAAAAAGGGTGCAGTTTTAATTTCCACCAGTATCTACTTAAATCTTATGTGTTCGAGACTATTTAGGGTCATCATAATAAAAACAAAAAATTTTGTATAGTTAACATTCAGTATAATGATATTATTCTAAAGCCGTATTCACTAATCGAAATCTTAAAGTGTTTTGAAGAGAATCCCTAATCTCGTACATATGTACGCGAGTTGATTTTGTAATAAACATTAGTGTTATTAAACATAAACATAAAGTTGTTCCAGGTGCTGTTGGCTAGAATAGTACACATTCCCGAAACTTGCCTCCCAGCTCATAACTGCATTAAACTTAGTTATCAATAGTTCTAATTCTAATGAAAGGGGTTGCTTTCAGTTTTCCAAGATTATTGGGGAGCTGAGTGTTTAGCAAGGCCTCTCCCGCCAGTTTGTGAAGAAGGAGGCTTGATTTCTATTTGCATGCATTCTAACCTTTTACCGAGTTGACCTAGACAGTTAAACTTAACTATAGTTAAACTCAACTTGTATTACTTCCGATATTGGTATTGAAAATGGTACAAATTGGTAGACTGGTTGCTTTAGTTTTTTTGTCTGTCATGACTCTCTCTGGTTTCATTGGATATAAGGGAAACCATATTGGCAAAGTGAAAAACGAAGAACAAGCAAGTTCATACATAAAATTAAGAATGACGGTTAGTCATCCTAATCCTAAACCTAACAATATTCGAAAGGCGAAAGTGACTTTCATTGGTTGTTTTCTTTCACGAGTAAACAATTCAACCGATTGTACTAAAATATTGCACAAAGAAATAATAAATTCCTTAGATGAGTATAGGCATATAAATCTTTCACCAGGAAATCAATAATTTGTTTCATTGGATAAAGAATTTTGGTTATTTTTAAGGGTTTAAAGACGTAAGTAAACTTGGTATAGCAGATTTATAAGGAAATGTTGTAATAAACTTAATAATTTAAAAATATTTTATCATATATTTAAATAGATAGGTACTGTTTTATCTGAAAAATTGGTTTAAATGGTGTTTTATGCGTGGATGTGATTATCTGCTACATGAGAACGCGAAGAATTGCTTTGACGCATAATCTTGTGAGGGTCACATAACAAAACCATAAAGATTTTTCTTTAATAAATAATTTTTTACACTAATAAATTATGATATACACCTCACACTATCACGTGCTTAGGCTTTAAAGTCCATAAATTACATCTCACGTGTATCCACAATGCGTAAATGAAGCCTTTCAAATGCAATTCTGCAAGTCGTGTAATGTTCTTTAGGCACAAATAGGCAAATCTTAAAAAATTAATTTTAGCCTGTTTATAACATTGAGTTTGCCTCAGAATAATATTTTATATGCAAATTGAAAACGTAGAAGAGAATAAGTAAGATATGCATTTCCGTATTACGAAGTAAAACAAAATTAACAATGCGCAATACGCACCAAATTGCTGCTTAAGCATATATACTTGCTGCATATATATGTTAGCATATATGCCACAATCTGAACTACGAACAGCTTATCTTTACGATATGTTTGATGATTTTGTAAAAGATAATACAGCCACTTCAAGATGTGATTATTAATTTAATTTAAAACCAATCATGTGTTGTTTTCAATTTTGAAACTAGAGATCGGATAGACTATTATGCTCTTAGGTTTAAAATGTAAGCTTCTTTTTTATTTTTACTATTGTTATCCTTAAGACTTATTTCTCAGAATTAGTAAATTTATTAGCAAAAATAAAGGTATATTTTGTGTCAGCCGTCTCTTTCAGCACGTAGTGTATGCTCCACACGTTCTAGTAGTTATCGGCCAACGTGTTTTTTTTTTTGCGTTGGGGTATTGGGGTGGATTCACAGATCCTCACACGTCAACCTGAGCTTATTGTGTGCCCCTTTGATGTTAGAGGGGTAAGCCTATCTTTGTGCCCTTAATTAGGCTAAGAAGCTTTTCCCCGATACTAGCATCTGGTTCGTTGCCTGGTTGTTTATCACCGAAAAGAGCCCTTCTCCTTGCTCCCAGTCTCTCACAGTCCAGTATTATGTGTTTTGCAGTCTCTTCAGACTTATTGCAGAGTCTACACTCCGAGTCCTCATTTTGTAAACCTAGAGTGTTTAGGTGTTTCCTGAAGTGGCCATGTCCAGTGATCAAGGCAATCACTTGCTTAACCTGATCCCTGCCCAGCCCCATCAGCCATCTGGTGAAGCCGGAGCTAGAATCAGCAAGCAGTCTTTTGCCGAGTGCTTGTCCATGGTGACTCTGCCACCGCAAGCGGTGTGTCTTCCTGGACCATTTGTTTATACTTTGGTAAGCAGCTGACTTGCTTATACCACAACTCGGTTCTGGACCGGTGTATGGCATGCTTGCTCCGCTTTTGGCAAGCTTGTCGGCGCATTCGTTGCCACCTATGCCTGTGTGGCCCGGTACCCAACCAAGACGTACAAAGTTGCGTGATCCAAGCTTGCAGAGAGTGTTGAAGCACTCCCACACAAGCTTGGATGAAATGCTGTTGGAGTCAAGAGCTTTAAGAGCTGCCTGACTGTCTGACATTATGCAGATGTTCTTTCCTTGGTACCCTCTGGTGAGGCCTAGGTTGGCACAGGCCAGGATACCATAGATTTCGGCTTGAAATATGGAGCAGTTCCGTCCCAAACTGCCGCAAAGGGCAGTTCTAGGGGATTGACTAAACACTCCATATCCAGTTCTGCCCTTAATAAGCGAGCCATCCGTGTACCAGACAAAGCTCTTTCTTATTGTTGGGATGTTATCTTGCGATTTCCACTCATCTCTGGAGTAGAAGTCAACAGAGAATGGCTTATTGAATACGAACTCCGTTCTCATTATGTCTGAGACCATTTCGAGAATAGCGTTTGGGTTTACAGCTTCGGTGATGGTGCCGTGGCCCGTTTTAGACGTGCCATTCCTCCACAAGTCAGCAACCATCAGCCGATAAGCTGACTTACGCGCTTCAGCTTTTATATAGACATCAAGAGGTAGAAGTCCTAAAGCCACCTCGAGGGTCGCTGAGGGACTGCTCCTAAAGCCACCTCGAGAGTCGCTGAGGGACTGCTCCTAAATGCTCCGGTTGCAAAGATTGTGCCAAGCCTTTGTAAGCTTTCGAGCTTGGCTTTAGCAGTTACCTGATTCACCTTTGTCCACCAGACTAATGAACCATAAGTGATTTGAGGCCTTACAACTGCTTTGTAAAGCCATAGTGCTACATGGGGTTTTATGCCCCATGAGATTCCTGCAAGTCTCCTGGACGTCATGAGCGCCCACTTTGCTTTGTGCAGGATATTGTTAAGATGATCATTCCACGTAAGCTTATGGTCTAGAGTCAGTCCTAAATATTTGACTGTCTTTGACCACTCAAGCTGTGTGGATGCGAGTTTCAGCCTGGAAAGAGACTCTAGGTTCTTTTTCCTAGTGAATGGTACAACTAATGTCTTAGAGGGATTTACTTTCAGTCCCTCTCCATGACACCAGTTGTGTACATGTTGAAGGTTGGTATTCATGATATCAACAACAACATTTGTATGTTTTCCCTGTACCATAAGGACTATGTCGTCTGCATATCCTTGGACATAGATTCCATTGTTAGTAAGGTCCTCAAGTAGACCATCTACTACTAGATTCCACAGTAGAGGTGACAGGATGCCTCCTTGAGGGCATCCCCTTGTGGGTGCGATCACAAGCGATTCTTCATTGAGATCGGCCCTGATCCGTCTGGAGCACAGCATGGCCCTAAGCCACCGGCACAGAGCTGGCTCGAGGCCACGTCGCTGTGCTCCACTTACCATCGCAGTGAGTTTAGCATTGTCAAAAGCTCCTTCAATGTCTATGAAGGTGCACAATGCCAATTCCTTGGCGGACAGGCTATCCTCAATCCTACTGACTAGTTGGTGCAGTGCTGATTCACAGGATTTGCCTTGCTGGTATGCATGTTGGTTGCGATGAAGGGGAGTGTCTGAGAGAACTCCCTTTCTCAGGTGCCTCTCCACCAGTCGTACTAAGGCCGACGTGTGCTCTTAATTTTATACTTTTCTCCTTCGTTTGCTTTTATTATGTCGGTGATCTAAGTACAAAGCTAAATACTGACACACATATTGTATTATTGTTTTATTGTTCCATACTTTTTAAAATATGGAATACACTGTTTAAAAAGTATTTTATCAGGAATATCTTTTTTTTAAATATAAATATAAAACTATTCTCAAATACAAAACCTAAGAAGAAGCAATTCAGAATTTATGCACTCACTCTAAGCTCAGAGATGTATTGCTGCTGCCGTAACAAGACTTTTTTATAACCGTTGAGGTTTAGTTTACATTATCCTGTGATTCAAATAAAAAACATTGGATAATTTAATATGTTGCAATACTTATCTATCATTGTTGCAATACTATCTACAGGATAATACATGTAAGATATAAACTAATTAGATATATATATATATATATATATATATATATATATATATATATATATATATATATAATAAATGTATTGTATTATAAAATAAATATTCAACGCGTAACATTGTGAATATAAACAAATATGATATAATTCGCCTAAAAATACAGTGTTTTGTAAAATATGCTTCCCTTATTATTGAGCGACTGAAATGATATCTTTAAGTATTATTCTTGTCTTTAAGTGGTTATCTAGGTTTAATAGGGAAAACCTTCCCACGAAATAATGCCTACTGGAATAATCTTCATATAAACTTATATATAGAAGAAAAGAATCAATATTAGAAACTCACACAGCACCAACGATTTTTACAAGTTCAATAAAATAAAGAGGATAAAAAGTAATAGAATTGGTTACTAGTGGAAGACTATTTTACAGAGCTCCTCAATGTAAATTACGAAAGTCATGTAGTTTCAACGAATGGGCGACTAATTGCGCCACATATGTGCAGGTTCATGTAACGAAATTGGCCATAAGAACCTCTAGAGTCTGCTTCATGAATATTGTCGGCATAATCGATAGCGATCAGTAAGACTGAACGTTCTATATGGCATCAAGAGTACGTTCGAAATGATCGGTATCAACATGCTGATGAAGGCATTTGTTGAAGCCACTTGAATACCTAATTAATATCTCTTTCCCTCCTTTCTAAAAACGGCCAAAGTCACCCCAGTTTTCAAAAAAGGCGACCCATATTCCGTTCAAAATTACCGCCCGATTCGATCTTGCCGTCTTACAGCAAATTTTTTGAAAAGACCTACTTAATTCGGATCGTGAATTTTTTGAGAGTCACAAACTGCTATCAATAAATCAGTTCGGATTCCGAAGTAGGAAGTCATCATTAGACGCAGTCGTACGTCTAGTTGACTTCATAGTAGATGGACTGGAAGGTCAAAAATACACACTTAGTGTATTATTAATTGCATTTTGAAATGTTCATTTATCCATTGTAGATATAGGCGAGATGTAATTTAAGGACTTTATAGGTTAAGTACAAGATGGTTTGCGTTGTATTACAACCTATATTGGTTTAAGAAAATAGTACACCAAATTTTAATCATTATAGGTATAAAGCTTTTGACAGCGTTGATCATACCTTGACTAACAAATTGGAATATTACGGGATACGGGGAGTGCCTCTCGATTGGCTCAAATCGTATCTTAGTGATAGAAAACAATTCGTCAAAATTTCAAATGTGCAGTCTGGGGAGGAGTGCCTGAATTGTGGAGTCGCTCAAGGTTCCATACTAGGTCTTCTTATTGTATGTCAATGACGCTGGCTCATCGCTTAATGAAGGGCAAATTGTCCGGTACGCAGATGACAGGACTCTGTTTCAGCTTAAAATCTTTCAAGAAATTGTGACATTCACAGAGCTGAACAATACAATCCAGCACTTCAACGAGCTCAATCTCAAAACAAACCCATTAAAGTCAACTTTCATCAAATTTTGTTTGCAAAATACAGACTTAAATTGGAATCCAACAGTCATGTCGGATGAAACTGAAGTCGAACACGTTCTATCGACTAAATTCCTTGGGATGTACCTAGATAGAGGGCTGACATGTAATTCTCACGTCGACAGTATCTATTCAAAGCTGTCTTCAGCCATTTATTTTCTGAGGTAACTCTCCAAATACTTCCCAATTCAGGTACTGATATCTGCGTATTATGGAATAATCTACTCACATCTCTCGTACGGAGTGATCTTGTGGGGAGGTTGTACAAACATACATTTTCAAAGAATGTTCACCCTGCAGAAAAAAAGCAGAATAATTGCTAAACTTCAACAGAGAGAGTTGTGCACACCAGTATTCAAAAATTTCAAACTGTTGACGCTTCCCTGCCTCTATATTCTGGAAACATCTCTTTTTTAAATCAAAATGCGAGGTCATAAGAGGCAGTAACGTACACTCTTATGACACTAGAGGCAAGAATAAAACTACCGTATTGGAAGACACAGGACGGTGGCTTATGAACGATTGCCTTCGCAGGCAGGAGTTCAGTTCGTTAACAAATATTAACAAATTCGGTCAAAAATGCCACAATGCCTAAGGCATTTAAAACTCGTATGAAAACCGCGCTGATCTGTAAGGCTTTTTATAGTACAGACGAGTTTTTGGCAAGCGATTGGGGAACCACCTAATTGGCTAGCCATGTGATTGGAGTAGGAAAATTATGTAATGAATGAGAATTTTGGTGAATGAAAAACTGTAAGTCTGAATGAGAGCCACTGTATTGATGAATGCAAAATTTATCTTTTAAATGTTATGACGATTGCGATGCAATTTGTATTGTTTTTATGCAATAAAAAAATTAATTGAATTGAATTGAAAAGGCATTGAACATATTCCTAAGTAGTTAAGGCAATAAAACGCAAATAAAAGTTTACACCGTTTTAAGACTTTCGTGCCAACGTGAAAAATATTGAATCTATCTCATTGGATGTTTTTCGCCAATCCACATTCAAGTTCATAGTATCAGTGAAAAGTATTGCACTCAGTGAAGTGCTTCGAGCATTCAATTTACATAGGAACTACATTTAAATTTAATTAATTCAAAATGTATTTTCAACTGTGTACACTGCCCAAAGTTTTGGAGTTCGGCAATTTTATGAGAATTTCTTAATGAAGAACATGTGCATCTTGAGATACAGTTAATATATATGTCTAGCGATGAAAATTTGAGAAAAAATAAAAATAAAGTATCCTAACCGTTTTTATCAAATGTAGTAAACTAGGTAAAGAAGAATTGTTAAAATGAATATTTTGTTATTCTTACGGTAGAACCCGAGCTACCAGTGGGGTTAGTACCTAAAACATTAGATTTAAATATGCAATGTGAATAATATTAACCACGGAACAGTAATTCCATATAAAACTCAATTAATCAACCATTAATATTACCTTTACCTGATTATTCTGTGCAATATTTGCAATTTTCAGGTATAATCTTATACACTTGTTTTGATAACGAAACAAACTAAAGGTATCTGACAAAGGAAGAGTAATGAAATGCCTTGTTCAAGAGCGACGCAATAATTATTCATTCACTCTACATTACATAACTTTTGTCATTTAGATTAAGGAGCTTTTGTAAAAGAGCCTTCCACTTAAAATCAATTGTCTCCTCTTATCCTCTTTATTTTATTGAACTTGAATAAATCAATAGTAACAATTACATGTTTAAAATACATTCTTTTCTTATTTTAGTTATTGTTATATTTATATGAAAATTATTCCGGTTGACAACTTTACGTTTTATTGTTGGATTTAAACAAAATTATCTATGATCCAACATTAATATTATCGTTTAATGGCTGTATTATATTATACAATCCATCGTGCACATATTTCCGGTAATATTTTTGTGGTTCTGATTGTAAAATATATGCTAAATAAACACAGTTAGGCAGCAATTGCGAGTAGCATAATCTTAATGCCTTATTTTTTTACTTCATAAAATTGATATGCATGTCTCATTTATTCTCTTGCTACTTTTTCAATCAGCGTAAAAATTACAATTGTGATGCCAATGAATGTCATAAACAGATTGGTATTTACCTTTTATGATTCGTATATGAGTGCGTGAGGAATTTTACACGACTGGCAGAATTGCATTTGGAAATGTTCATTTATCCATTGTAGATATAGGTGAGATGTAATTTAATGACTTTATGGGTTAAATACAAGATGGTTTGCGTTGTATTACAACCTATATTGGTTTAAGAAAATAGTACACCAAATTTTAATCATTATAGGTATAATTTCTTGTGTTCCTCATATTCATTGAAAAGAATCTTCACTTGCTTGTATACATATATACACTGAAACATATGTATACATGAGGCTCTATTTAAACCAATTTGGTGGACGAAACACTATGAGAATATATTTCGAAACGTCTAGGATCTCCTCCTCCTTTCTACGTTAATTATCTCAAACTCTTGTATTAACACTGTTGGATTCTTTACTGCTACCAATACGCTCTCTGAAGCAAGTAACATACCGAATTCAGGATGGTTCTAAGATTCCAGCCAACAGCACCTGCGGCAAATTTATGTTTAATAACTTGTCACTGGGTTAAAATTTAATAGCCTATAAATATACCAGGACAATACAAATACGTACAGATCGCGTACAAATTTTGAACAGGAAGTGGGCTTCAGCATAATATCACTCATAATCTTGTCTTATCCCAGGATAGAAATAGTTGAGTTTTCAGTAATAATTAACTTTTCTCTAGCAACAAAACCATCTAACAAACGTCCAACTGAAAACATAAACACACATTGGATAAACCACCGCCCCAATACTTTTATGTGAAATAATTCATGTAAATGACGTTGCGTGAAAAACTAACTAACGCAGTTTTTAATGATAGATTATTCATTACAGCTGATAGCTTAATCGAAGCTTAATTGCGTTTTGAGGGCAAGGGGTGAGGATTTGAATGATAAATAATACTGAACCGATGGTATCATCACTAATTGGTAATTAATATGGAAGTATCAATCTCTACGATTACCTAATACACTGTTGCCTAACATTACACTATTGAATTGATCACAACGATAGTCTAATTAATTTAGACTCGTTTAATTTAATTAGTTCTGATGACGTATTGCTAATTCCACAACCTGTAATTATCATTATTGGTTTCGGCTAAAGAATATTGTTAATATCTCTAGTAACGCAAATTCGATACATAGACTGCTGATTCGATAAGTGGACTGTTCTTCGACATAATATTATAAAATATATCACAAGTAGTATGAGCTTTAAATCATGATTAGATACAGATAAAAATTAAATCTGCGTTGACCACAATATAGTGCTCGACAAACTTGAGTCCCACGGCATTCGAGGCGTGCCTTTTAAAAGACTTAGCTCATTCCTAATCCACAGATCGCAAGTGGTCCAGATATACATTAAATCATCCAAGCCAATAGATCTTAGCTATGAAGTCCCCCAGGGCTCTATCCTCAGTCCTGTGCTTTTCCTGCTTTATGGCAACGCCATAGAATTATCGCTTCTGCATAGAAGAACAGTGCAGTTTGCCCAATTAGAAGACTGACCCCACTGCTCGAAGTGGGTTGCGTTGGCGATGGATGAAAGAAATGTTGTTGTAAAGATCGTATGTCTCTATGTGTATTATAGTATGAATGACAGAAATTTTAGGGTGTCATTATTAATTGACGTTTGCCATATGATGTAATTATTGTCTCAGCAATAAAACAGATTTGATTGTATTTGATTCAATCGTGCCTTTACATTTCAACTAGGAGTATGCCAGTTATTTGCGTAGCAGAAGAACTGAACATACTAAATCAGATCATCATAAGAAAATATTTAAAGCTTCCTCATAAGACGAAGTTAAAAATTTGTAGATGTTTGTTGGAAATTGAGGCAACTTCCACGTTAAAAAGCCAAGGAATATTCGGTGTTTTACTTATTACGGTTGGATTTACGTGGATAACCTGAGTGGTCGTTAGGGGAGGTTTCTGGGACTCTTTTACGATTAAAGACGGCTTCATAAACCAGTAAAGCTAATATACCCTTCTGGTTGAGTCCTTAAGTGTGAGGCGACTTGCGTTAAAGTTGTAGAACAAATTTTTACTAACACTGCAGTTTGTGGTCCTTCATTTGTCCACCATTTTACCGTCGATCATCTGTCTGACAAAAGCTAAAATGAAGATGGTGAAATCCATCTTGAACCACTGATGAAATATCGTATATCCATGTTAAAATACGCCTGGTCTTGGCGGCAGCAGTCACATTAAATGTGCGGTCTACCCCAGGCCAGAAATCGCAGTATGATGTTAAAAAAATCAACAGGGAGTCCTGGAAAGTTGTTGTATGGAGGCAAAACGTGTAGCTGTAGCTGTGGAAGGGGTCGGAACTTGTCTAGCACAACCGACATTTGCCGAACGGAGAATCCGAGTCAAGCGAGACAAGCAAGGCTGACGCACACACGCGCTGGCGCGCAGTGCAAACCAATTCGTTTAACCAAAGCACCACAAACAAAGCATCAACACACAAATCTAAATCTAATTGCTCGTAACCAATCACATTGTATGGAAAACGTCAAAGTTTATTCTAAATTTTTAAACTCGCATACCACATTACCACCACGTCCAAACTAACATCATTTTTCATGCATTCAAGTTTCATTTCATCCTTCGCCAATCTCAACCCACTTCCAGCGCTGGATTCAGTCATCGAATTGGGCGGTCTCCCAGTTAAACGTCAGAAACTTTTCAACGCTGTAGAATTCATTTGACACCAGAAAGCGCTTAAGAGTTTTTGACGCCTTGGGCGTTTGGGGCGTTTTTGTAATTGAGTTTGGCAAAGTGTTGATGAAATGAAACACCTGCCTGCGAAGGCAAGTGCTCATAAACCACCGTTCTGCGTCTTCCAGTATGGTAGTTATTCTCTGCCTCTAGTTTTCATAGCTTCCTTGTATGTCACGGTCCCCTTTCGTTAGGGCACATTTAAGCAAACAGAACAAAGATGTCTCTAAAATGTAGAGACTGGGGCAAAGTCAACAGTTGTACAGTTTTGAACGACGTCTGCACTACTCTCTAAAATTCAACTTTTCGATAATACGAATCGCTTTCATTGCAATTTTAACACCCTCGGTAAATTATTGCACGTACTGGCCCCCCACAACACCACTCTATAGGTAAGGTGAGAGTGAATAAGCCCATAATATGTCGCAATTAATACCTGACTGGGGCAATAAAATAATTTTTTTTTTTTGTTTATGGGCCAAAGGACCTCAAAACATATATTTCTGAGGACAGTTTGGCACGCACATGGTAATGTGATTATTCCATGTAACCATCGGTCGAGGAGTATTCCAAGGAGATCTTGAGGAGTAGACTTTTTCCAATATGGAATCTTCCAACATGATGGCTGAACCACATTGGGGGGGGGGCGTCCAGTGAACGCAGTGTTAAATTCAACACGTCGGATTTCGAAGAATTCGTTTTGAAGGTTGAGACTATTGAAATATTGAACACAATTGTTAATATCGACAAACGTTTGTAGCTCCAAACCTTCTTTTGAGTGGAGTTATCTCTGAAACAGAGAGTGGTGTATCAGCATAGTGCACGATTTTACCAGGCAGCAGCGATGAATGTACGTCGTTGACGTATAAAAGGAAAAATATTGGACTGAGTATAGAGCCCCTGATGAGCTCCATAACTCAGTTGAATTGGTGTAGAAAATTGATTTGACGATCTGAACCACTGAAGTTCTCTGACTTAAAAATGATTTTATCCTTAAGAGTGGCACACCTCGAATGCCATGAGATTGTTGTGTGTCAAGCAGTATTTCATGGTCAACGCAGTCGAATGCTTTAGAATAGGTCAAAGAACACACTTAATGTGTGATCCTGACGTTATATTCCCTCTACAGTCATATCAACCAGATTCACCACTGCGTCTATCGTAAATTTATTTATCCAGAATCCAAATTGGTGTTCAGAAAGCTGGTTGTTTTTATTAAGAAGTAAATTCAGCATTCGCTCGTTCGAAAAAGATTTTTAAATATTTTGCTCAAAACAGGCAAAATTGAGACGGGCTGATAATTTTTTATTGAACAGGGTTTTCCCCTTGAAAATTGGATGCACGTTTGCAATTTTTGGAGAGAAGAAAATAACTCCTGAGTTAAAAGAGGTTTCACGATATGCCTTGAGCATTGTTTTATTAACCAAATGGATTTCGATTCTAGATCATTTGATTTTTTAGCTGGGAGTTGCTGAATGATTTTATCGAGCTCTTCCTCAACTACAAGAGTCAGAGCCATTGAGGAGGCTGTTGGACTCTGTCCACACGTGAGAAGGGCCCCGTCCACAAGCAACAGATGCAAAAAAATCCGTTAAACTCTTTGGCAACTCTAGAAGTATCACTCACAAGGGAGTGTCCCCAATTTTGACTGTGATTTGCTTGGTTTCTTGATGTTTTATTGTTAATGATGCCCCCATACAGTTTTGGAAACGTTTTGACGTGACAACGTCTTAAATTAGGTTGCGGCTCGGAGTCACTCATGAAAAAGTGTAACGCCCGGTAACGTTGCGATGCCCGTGTCCAGTGGGTCCGCCGCACGGGATCCGCACGGGATAAAGCAGATAATTGTGGGTCTCCGCCGCACGGGATAAAGCAGATAACTATGTTTATTCGTGATAATGTGGAGTGCTTAGATTTCGTCATTTACAACAACTACAACAATAAAGGTAAATAATTGTACACTGATATTTCATTATCGTAAACTATGATTGATTGATTAATTGTTAGATTGACACAAAAGTTGAGAAACTGAGTTTATAGGTTATGTCATACTATTGACAAATGTTGATAGTGTTAAGTAAATTATTAGTTTAAATCACTCTGCAATCAATCGTAATTCAGTCGATTGAGAAGAAACAGCGCGTATTGCTAGTCAAACATTTAAAATAACAAATTATAACCTCTAACCTGTCATAACAGTGCGACCAAACAAACGAAGTAAACCGAACCAATCAATCACCACGCGCGGAGTTAGAATTTAACTGTGTTTAGCAAGAATTTCAAAATTCCAATTTTAGTAAATATTTTATTCAACTATTACCATTTACAATGACAAAATTTTAATTAATTTCAAAATTATGTACACTGTTTTTAGTAAACAAAATATATATCTATAGTTTAAAATTTGTGCAATTCTTATTTTCATTCAATTCCTTGTTCCTATTGTGCAATTTAATAATATTCATATCAATAAATATTCTACCGAGAAAAAGACGTTGTCACGTAAAATCTTCGCCCGTAAAACCGACTTTACAGGCAACCATAATGTTTTTTTTTGAAGAAATAATTAATTTAGAATCATCATACGCTTTTGCAGCTTGGATTACCTTTCTGTAATTTTTTTTAATTTCGAAAAAAAAGATTTTGAAAACTGTTCATTGGCTGTTTTTTTGTATATTTCGGAGAAAAACTTGAGTTTTTCTTTTGAAACTAGAAATGTCCTTGGTGACCCAAGTATTATTTAAAACTTCCTTGGACGAACTTTGATCGTTTTTTAGGGTTGCAGGTGTTGAGATGGAAATTCAAACATTAATTAAAAATTCGAAACTGCTGATCTACTGCGTGTGGAAAATTTAGAAAATTCCACTTTTTTTTTTGATAGGGAAGTGTTGAGGAGAGCAATATTTTCTGGCCTCGTGTCCCTTATCGTTTTGGTAATTTATGGTTCTCTCGGATTTTTTTCCACTAATGACAGTGGTCTGAGATAGCTGTGTTGACCACCGATACTGTAACATTTTCAAAGTTTATGATGATGTTATCAATAGCCCACTGTGTTGTAGCCGTCACTCTCGTTGGAGTTTTGACCAACAGTTCAAGGCCAAATGACCTCAGCAGATCGACTAGTCACTTGTTGGATGGATGGTTGTTGTCCATTGCATCTACGTTGAGATCACTCGTCAAGACGTAATCGTATTGATGGTTAGTCAGGTCAGTGAGTAACGCTTGGAATAAAAAAAATGGTCTTCATTTCCACTGGGAGACCTGTAAATCTCTAACACAATTAATGTTGACCTGCTCATTTGTACTTTGATCCAAACTGCTTCGAAATCTTTCGCGGTCGTTTCTTTGATTTGAATTTTTTTTGTAAACTAAATTTTGTCTTAGAAAAATTGCTAAACCACTTCTTTTGGAGGCCTGGCGACAGTACGTTTCTGCTAAATTGTAATTTGAAATTTTGAAAAGTTCAAGGTTTTTGTTGTTAAAACCGTTCTCGGTTACAACGAAAATGTCTGTTTTCAGCTCCTCACACATAAGCCGAATTTCATCAAATTTTTTGGTTGCGTATTGAGCGTTTTGGTGGAGTAGTCTTAGAGAACCTTGAGCATGTAATTTTTATATGTCTGAGTTTGCCGAATTTGGTCTGTAAATTTAGTCCTTTGCTGTAAATTGGGCTCCATAAAAGACCACGGATTGGCTAGTAGGAGTTTCACTCTTCAGTTATCCACGCCACATTCTATTAAAAAATTGTATTTACATAAGTCTAAACCTATTTCCTGACAGTAATTTGACACCAAAACGTGTTTGAAAATTATCGCTTAAAATTTATAAAATACTGTAGTATAATTTTGGCTAGAGTTGCTACATATATAAAACGTTATAACAAAAACCAAAGTGTAAGAATTATATGCTGTGATTCACCTTTGTTATAACCTAAGGCTACATAAAAGCAAATATGATTTGTCTGTGCCGAACACTATGACTTCGCTGAACTTCAAATTTTATTGCATGTTTTAAAATGTTATTTTAACCCTTTCACACGGAAAAAAAAATTTTTATTTAGAAAAGTATCACCTAAAAGTTACTAAACCTTTAACGATCCATTTTGGCTTCATGTGTGAAGTAAACTATATTGAAAAAAAAACGGGATTATTTTCAGGTTATCTATAAAAACTTTTGTTTAAATCAAAACAAATCAATTCATTTATTATGGTTTTGACCACTTTTCTGGGTTGCTTTTCACGTTTAGAAACAATGTTATGTACAGCAGAGACATAATAATAAAGTAGTGTTGTCTACCGATATTTGCTTGACTAGACGAAAATAAAAGCAAAGTAAAGTATACATATTATTGTATGTACAAACATTGTTAAACTGTATAGTATAAGGTGCCCTAAGAAACACAACTTGTTTTTAATAGTAAATACAATTCACAATTAAGGGGAGATGTACGCCTATATTGTAAAAAAAAAATCAATATTTTTTTTATATTTTTATCTTAAAGTATAGATTTTTCTGAGTTCAGTGATATATAATACATATATATTTGGGTTATATTTATATGCTAAAAAAAATTATAAACATGCTAGCCGGGCGCACGGATCCGTGGTCAGACGTATCGAAGACGTTCTGAACGATAGGATATTGTTTTGAGCATTTTAATATACATAACTTGCACTTTTTAATATTACTTAATATTATTTTAATAATATTTTAATATTATTTTCACCAGACCTGCTTAAAAAAACTCCATGCTCAAACACATAATGTAAACGAAAGTTTTAATTCTGTGTTGTGGACGCGTATACCTAAATTAAATTTTGTAGGCCTGCAAACACTAAGATTTGGTGTTTTTGACAGTATTATTACTTTTAATGAAGGAAGTCAAGGCAGAATAAAAGTGCTTAATGATCTAGGTATAAAGCTAGGCCAAAACTGTGTTTATACCCTACGTCAGATTGATGAGGACCGAGTGAGGAAAGCCAAAAAACTGGTGAAGAAGAGACAAAGCAAGCTAGGAAACGGGCAAGAATGGTGAGGAAGAAACTAATTGATGATGATAAGGCCAAGGAACAAGACTATGAAGCAGGAATGTTTTAAAAGGTACTTTTCAATCATATTTTTGTATACATAAAAGTGTTTTGTGAATTACCGAAAATTTACTTTTTTGACATAAATGTTCTTTTTTCTCAGGAACTAGTTGTCCAATCTTCATGAAATTTATATCATATATATAATGTACCTATTCATACAAGCCCTGCCACTTTCATAAGTCTAGGTCAAAATAAAAAAAAAAAAAATAAAAAATTTTTAAAAAACAAATAATTGAAAAAAATATTGAGTATCCTTAAAAAATTTCTAAAGCCAAAAATATTGATTTGAAATCTTTAAAAGTGGCAGGGCTTGTGTATAATAGTATGTTTTAGAAGTGCTAAAAATTTCAATTCGTTAGGTATCATAGTTCTTGAGAAAAAGGAACATAAATATTTGAAAATTAACATGAGCTGGTATAGGGCGTACATCTCCCCTTAAAAGAAAACTAGTGACCTCAGAAGCATAAATATTAGGTAAGTTAGTCAAAGTTGGTGGAAATTTACAAGTAAACTTTCGCAAGTAAACCAGTGAGTTTATGAAACGTAAAAACTAAGGAAATGTGTACGAATAAACAAAACCATGTTCAGGTATTACATTAATTCGTCATCATTTATACAAGAAAATGTATCTATTAACAAGGGGGTGTGTATCCCATCAAACTTTATTAGTAAACCAATATCAGCCTTTACTAGGATTTGTAAATTATTGTAAATTGGAAACTTAATTGACAAATAAATGGTTTATATACTCTATTTTGAGTTCTTAGTGTGGATACCTAAGGCTTTGCATTTTTGATGAGGTTAAATATGTTGTAGGTAGTAAATTGTAATACTATCTTTTCAAAGCTAGAGGATTATTAATGCTATGTATTCAAACCAATGTATTTTGTGTGATTTGAAAATTTACAACAATAGAATACATGTTGTAGTTAAGTAATAGTGGTAAGTAATAACATAACATCTAACGCAAGATATACGAAAGTTTTATTCTAAGAATCTATACCGCAATTTTTAACTTTGGTTTCAGAGTTACTTCTGAAATTAACATTAGTGTTCTAAATTTAATTTATCCGTTTTACTATACATATTTTGATTAAATACAGAGTATCCATAAAAATAAGTTCGAGTCACGAATGGATTTTATAAACAGTTGCGTCAAAATTATACGCCGTAAAACATAACTCTTGTCAGTAAAGGAATAAATAGACAAAATATGCGCATATTTACCGAGTAGAGCCAAGGCGCTAAGGCAATTCTGTTGCTCTACTCACGGCAAATCCACTTGGTAAACAGGGCTTATGGTGTTCAGTCAAATTAAAACATCCTTCAAACATATGAATGTTTCCAAACAAAACATTTTCATATATAAATGTGTAGAATTTAATTATTTCGCGTTATCAATATACCCAAAGTAGTAGTAATAGCTTAAACTAGTCAGAATCCTTACAGAAGCTTAATATATAATTTTAAAAGTCCCTTGCTTTATTTCTAGTTAACATCAATAAATTATTTTATATGGTTCCTAATGGGTTAAATTAAACTTTGATTTGACTATGTATGCGATGTTTTAAGCCACATAATAAAATTCTACGTTAAAAAATGGAGACTGTCAAAATTCATGTTTACTGTACATTCTTTAAAAAGCGCTCATAAATCATGATTTGCGTATTTCGCTTTTATAAAGCAAATGGCAATATACAAAATATATGAACATTAAATCATGTCATCAACGGATAATTTTACTGTTTAAACTTTAATTGTCTGTAATTTAAATTCTATTTGTGTAGTGTTGTAGAGGTAATATTTATATTTATGCTATGGTATTATGTCCTCACGTGGTTACTGGTTATACTACAAATACATATAGCCAAAATTGTAAATAGTATATATTCAATATTTGTTTATACTTGACTGTGTAATTTCGAATTATTTTAAACATAATTAAGAACTGAATGTTTATTATACTAGCTTTATGTAATTTACTAGAATACTGGTCATTCGAACAGTATGGAAGCCTTGTCACTTTAACCCTATCTTACCGAAACATTTATTGAATTATTTTTATTATTTTCACTCTGAGATTTCAAATTAAGTTTAATTTTAGGTAAAAGTAATTTAATCTGGACTGCTTGGTAAATACATTTAAGAAAGGTTAGGGAAGAATGTATGTATTATATTAAAGGAGAAAGGGACTGTTCTTACAAATTGCTATAAACCGAAAATTTCCGCTTTTGCTTATTCTTTCATAAATGTCCTTATTAGCAGTTTAATACGCGGATGAGAGTGCATTAAGATTTTGTAGGTATACCGCGATCATTAATATTACTGAAGCTGTAAAATCTTGTTACACCTGTAAAGGATAGAAAATGAATGGAGAGTCTCTTTATAGGAACTTTTATACCCAGTGATCAATTGATTTAAAATAAAGAAAATTTCGTTTTGTTTTTAAATTATTACCTGTGTTTCAAGACTCTAACTGTTTTGTAAAAATGTTGTCTCGTAACCTGCACATACATTAAGAGTGTTTTAAATACTTCTGCCCATGCGCTTCTCATTATTATATAGAGATAATAACAGAACATAATACCTTCAGAAACGCAGTGGTTAGCAAAGAGAATACGCGTGTAAGAGTAGCCTACATTAAAAGTCTTTTGAGGTCATAACTTTTTGAGGTATTTTGAAGTTCTAAAAACGTTTAAGATTTGTAAAGCATAGCCAATGAGTTGATGAAAGCTTATTTATAATACAACAACTATTCTTAAAAATGTCAAATATTATAACTTCATAAGTGTCTGCTTCTTTTAAATATAAATGCTCATATTTTGTTTTAACTGTTTGATCTCTTCGCATTTTCCATATAAGTCGTGAGTTCTCGTAATTTGTTGACCTTTACTTTATCATAAATATTAAAAAATCACTTAGAAATAAATATTAAAACAACTTTTAAATAATTTAATGCAGATATTAATTAATTAGTAGTTAAATTATATTCAGTTTCGTTGTTTTGTATTTAATTCGTTATTTCTTCTCATATCACAATTCATACATGTGAATAATTCATATATGGGTGGGAGGGGATTGTAGGTCTTTCGAAACAGAATTTAGAGATAAAGCTTCCATTTAACATAAACGGTGAATAAGTGGAATAATCATTGGCAATAACATAAATATCAGCACCACGTTTAGCTTAACGCCTGGCCTTCCAATAAAAGTGGAACGAGGTACATTACTAAACTGATCTATGAATTAAAACATTAATCTAGTTTTAAACAATTATTTGACATTAATTTAAACACTGAAATTAGTAGAAAACAGTGCTTAAAATTTGATAAAGTGGTGAAGTTTTTAAATATGTAAATATATAATTTATTTTACTCTCATTGCTTCTAAATATAAATGTAAAGTTTTTGAAATTTGAAAACAATAAGTTTACATAAAAACTTATTTAAATGGACGTTAAGTGATTAGTTGTGTATGAAAACCAACCTGGCTTATTATGTAAGAGAAGAAACATGTTTTCCATTTTCAAGGAATAGGACATTTGGTGTATTTGTATGTAGTATTTTTGGTTCAATCCCTATAATTAAAATACAGTTTGTAGTAAAACAAACCAAACCTCGTACAAAAGCTTGATATTTTCTTCGATAAGTGATTGATCGAATTGTTTGGTCTGGGTGTAGGGGACATAAGACACTCTATGACCTCTCATGCTTTTCTCTATGTGTTAAATCACAGAGACGACACATCCAGTTCTGCGTACCAGCAGAGCTATCGATTTTATGACCTTTCATGCCTTTTATCCCAGGCGATTGAACCATTATGTAATATTGTTTAAATGCGACAAAGATAGTACAAAAATATAAAACTGTTTCAATAAACAAGCCTGCTCAATTGGTATTAAAATCTTAGAGGCCTATCTTACGAGATCAAAAGTGAAAGATAAAGGAAACAGGTCGACGGGGACATGAAATTACAAGACTAAATCTTCCTAGATCAGTTTTATTTAAAGTTGAAAAATATCTAGAATTACTACAACATTATGAATACCAATTATATATTTTTGAGAAAGAAAAGTATTTAATTTCATCAAAATAATACTACAGTTAAACTTTAAACTCACATGTCAACAGTAGTTAATTTAAAGTCTTTATATAGGTTTAGCTAATAAGAGAAAAAAACGAAGGTTTTAATAAGTGGTCAAATCCAAACAAATGCCATTACAATTAAAAGAAAACAGTAGTTTATTTCAGTTATCCATGGGTTTAGCTAACACAAGAAAAATTAAATCAATCACTCTCTTATGAGTGATAAACAAAGTCAAACAAAATTACCAAAAATTTAATTTATTATAAAAGACTTTTTAAATTTTTTAATAGTCTTTTATTCAATAAAATAAATATTGATACAGAAATTATTATAAAAATAAACGTTTATTACAATGAAATTAATATATAACATGAGACACACTATCATTAATATATGTTTATCAGAACAATGCTCCATTTTAGGCCGGAAGTATATATTTACTAGTTTGTTCTATTCTTCACAGTATATTAAAGAAATTTTAGTACAATAAAGCCGGTTCTACACAAATTGTGAAGTAAATACTAGTTTAAATAATACTAACGTACTGTGATTTAAGCTATAAAGTTAAAACATGTGAAAATTAAAAATGACAATTATGTTACAAATTCTAACTTTTGTAAAATTATATAAGTCAATAAAACCTTATCAGTCAAAAGAACTTCAACATTGTTTATCCGTGGAAGTACATAACAATATTGGTAATCTGATATTGTCTAAACTCGAATTATATCACACAGAACCCAGCTGAAGAATCTGTGAGTATTGGTTGCCAAATATCGAGGTATTTACCATTTCCTGTAATACAGATTTGCAGTGTGCCACAAACTCGATATGTTTTATATCACTGGAGACTATGACTTGGACGAAATAAGTTGACATAAATCGTGCATATTCAACCAAGAGACTTCTAAATGTTGGTACTTTGACTAGTCAAACAAATTAAGGTCAAAAGCTTTGAATAAAGTCGGTGGTCTGGCACTAACCTGTCAAACAAACTTCAATGCAAACTTTCTTTGAATCCAAAGTAGAGGTTTAAACAAACTGTAGATTGCAAATCATGTATAAAACAATTCTAGTTAAAGGATATATATTATATATAAATTTGTATATTTATATAATTTATGCATTATATAAATATATGTTTCTCAAATGCAAAATTTTGGACATTTTGATAGTTTTAACTATTCCGATAAGAAAAAAGGTCATTTAAAAAAAGTTATAACTTTTTTTATTTGCAATAGAACAAGCTGCACTATGCATTTCTCCCTACTATTAAATCTATTTCCCATTATATGATAAAATACACAAGATTTCGATGCTTTGTCTATGTCCAGGTTAGATACTTTTCCTCGATATGTGTGGTTATTGAAATGCCGTCCCAGAAACATCAGTCTTTATCATTATACCCTTTGTAGGTTCAAAAGGCAGGATACCTGAAATGAACCTGCTTGGGAGCAGTAGTAAATTAAGTAATTTTATTATTAACTAGCTGTTTCCCGCGGCTTCGCACGCTTTTTCGCAAGTTTTGCCCGCGTATGAGCATTTCTGGTTGAAGTAAATTATATTTTCCAACCCCGATGTAGATTTTACCTTGATGTCACGATCAAGAAAATATGTCAAAAATGTGTTGTACATGCATAATGTATTTTATTACAAAGTGGTCTACCAATCAACCTTTAAGTTCAACCAAAAATTTAGTTTAGACAATTATACATCATAACTTAGCGCCTTCAAATAGTGTTTCACTGTTTAATATACGTATCTATCTCGTTGTAAATGTCAAAAAAATGTTTGTTTACATAGAAACGTCAAAAAATATTTATGTTTACTTAGTTACTGTCAAAAATAACAACAATTTTTTGTCGCATTATATATGTTTACAAAGAACAGCTGATTAAAAATTTGAAAAGACTCTTTCACTTAATAACATATGTTTGCTGCAATGCATTTCTTACGGGTATTTCTGTAACCAGTGGGGCGGAATCCTGAATCGGGAAAGGGACAAAAAGTATCCTATAACCTTCTACAGATCAAGACGAACAAATTAAAAAAAAATTAGGCGAATCCGTCCGGCCGTTTGTGAGTGATGCTGTTACACACGAACAGTTTCATTTTTATATATATAGATTTATTTATAATGCAGAGAGAGAGATTATTTAGGATCCTTGCTAAATAATTACTAGATAGTTATACCTTGAGGCAGTCTATATGTGCATATACAAAATGAAAATACATTTTTTCATTTTGTTATTTTAATATTTTCTTTAGGTTCTTAAGAACAAAATATATGTATACACAGAAAATTGGCAATGGCCTACTACATTTCTTAACAATATATAAAAGTGTGTAATGTTTTAACTTTTTCCCAGAAAACTTAGTCTTGAGCAAAGTTTGTGACGAAGAATGGCCCATCGCGTAGCAGTGATTAATCATAGGTTTTGCGTTATAGCCACTTCAGCTTGATAACCAGTAGTTTATACTTCTTCACTCGAACTAAAGCATCGGCAGTTTTGTTCGATAAGCCATTAGTAAATTTGGTATTAGTTACTTTACGCGTATTAAATTATAAACAAGAATGCCGGATTATTTCTTAAAATTATTCTAAACACTTCGTTTTTCCACTGCACTTACACAATTAAAATGTAGCAGTGTTACAATTAGCAAACGTTGAACCATATTTGTACAACTCAAGCCTTGTTATTATTTCTAGAAAACTCTTAATCTGTATTACAAGTTTACTGTTGCAAAAATATACCTTCTCATGCCAAGTACTATTTACTAACTAAAATTATTTCATTAAAGTATATGTAATCATGTAAATAATTATACATTTTTTAATGAAAATACCACACACACACATATTATGTATATATATATATATATATATATATATATATATATATATATATATATATATATATATATATATATATATGGTATTTTTAGTACCTCTCTTTATTTGTTACTTTATTATCGCAATACTATTTTTCTATCAAATCGGTGTCATACACACGCATGAGGGTCATTTGTAAAACCAACGTTGGTGGCTATTCTTTTAATTTCATTCGACAAGCATACATATCAAAAGGTTTTGTGTGACAAAATGTTATATTATAAAACCTTTAATTAAATTTACAAATATACATAAACTGTAGGAAAATACCTTATTCACTATGTAAACTTATTGTTATTGAACTATGTGATACAAAGTAAAAATATAAAGACAATACTTCACCGTGGGTTGTTGTCATAAATATATTTAGATTTATACGAGATTTATATCCAGGAACGGAATGTTACCACTAAAAGAAAATAAAATAAAATTACCTAGTCTAAATATTGACAAGTCGTTATAAACTCATTTTGTTTTCTATTACCCAAAATTTTAAGACGCAAAGATTGGATGAACATAATAATAAAACCTTTATTTATTTTTGATTTTGTATTTTGAAGAATTCAAGATTTTCTGAAACACAGACGAATTCGTGTAAACCACTGTTTTAGTAATAGAGCTTGTTACATTTTAAGTGACAAGTATTGTAAAAAGAGAAAATTAACATGTAAATCTGGTCAGACAAAAGACGCTAAAGTAGGTGGAAAGGTCAGCAAAGTATCGTGGGAGACGCATTCATCTCCACTACTTGAAATTCATGGCATCTCTTGACATTCAGTTCCTATTTTAACGTTGTTGTTCTCCTTCTTTATCCACTATGGTTACATATTTTGCAAAATCGAAAGGTTGTTTAGTTTTAGCCGAAAAATTATTATTTTAGTTCCATTCTAAGAACCAAGCTACGACGTACCAAAATATGTTCAAGAATGCCTTGGAATTCATTCTATCGTGCCATCGCTTTAAAGGTGTACACTACTTTATAATTATTGAGATTTTAAATTATTTAGAACTTTTAGATGTACTAGGAATTTTTTATCTAATTACTGAACAGTGCCCCCAAATTCAAAAAACGGTCTCTTCTACGAATTAGTCCTATAATACAAAACAGCAAAGAAACATCACGTGATATTGCATATATTTGTGTGAGCGATTGTATGATTTAAAAGAGGGGAGGGGTTAAAATTAATACATTGGATAATTTTCAGTATTAGCTGAATATTTGTAAAACAACAAGACATGAGTGTAACACACTACGTGGTACGCAAAATCATAGAAGTAAATGAGGGATAAATGTTAACCAACATTTAAAAAAATTTACAGTGTAGCTCATATAAAATATTTCCTTCCATGTACAGAAGGAAGACTGGAGCCAATATTATACAACCGTGTGATCGTTTGACGTCACATAATAGATGGCGCTACGGCCAATTTAGCCCGTCCATTAAGTCTGTAGGCTTTCTTCAAGTGTTCGATAACTTTTTCATCTTCAACCTCCGATTCAATCTAAACTTTTAAGTTGAAGGCTTAGAGACATTTTTATCAGTTTCATGTAAACCATAAAAATTAAGTACTTTATGGTCAAATAAAGTAAAACAAATAGGTGACGGTGTCACAGAGTTTATCCTACATCGACAGCTGAAGGTTTGAAACAATCTGTTAAAGTGACAGGAAATGCTAGGTTTTAATAAACTATAACGAGATGGAATTAACTATACTATTCGTGTGTGGAATTAATTGTTCTATGGCATATTTCTTTTGGAAGAAATAGTTTATTAGCGAGGTTTACTACATTACAGTTTCACTTTAGATTATAAATACCTTGCCTTGTAGTATACTAGTTGTCTTCCTTATTAAAATTCCAGAAATTTATCGACATAAGTATAAATTGAGATTTTTATAAAACTTATTAAACTCAATATCTAAATGAAAAAATACAAAATCAAGTTTGTAATTAATGAGTGTTCACAAGACATACATTATTTTCCAGTGATATCATATGATCAAAAAGAGGAAAAAATTGGTTAAAGCCAACGAACATCACACACCAGCGGCTCTTTGTAGCAACACTTGTCATAAGTTCGTTTGTCATACAAAAATTATACTGGCTGTCGATCTGTCGAGCTCTGTGACCTCTGTAGAAGTAATATTACGTACGTCAGGACGGTAATGGTAAACCAACCACCTTCCCCATTTTAAACTGACCATTTTAACTTTAGATGTAATAGTGTATTCAATTTTAGAGTTGTAATGTAGTATTTTAGTTTTGTAACAGATTCTAATTTGATTCTTTTTAAAACATTATCATTAAAAAAACTTTCTGATTAAAAATATGCGATTTTAAAAACTTTCATTCTTATAATAATTATCAGTAGTGATACGTAACAGTTAAGTTAATTACGTAATATAACAACACCGACAACCAGAAACTGCAAAATATCTCTTTTCGACAACCAAAATTTGTAATAAAAAATTGAAATACAAAGATATAATTCTAGTATAAAATAATAAAGCTATTACATGGTATAAACTATGGACTATGTGGCATTTTTGATATTTTAACACTATAAGTGTTTGAATAATAGCTGCACGAAGAATACTGACAGCTGAAAACTAGATTTTAGATAGGAACCAAAAGTAGATTTAACGAGTAGGAACTATTAAATGTAAATACAATAGATTATAACATATGAGTGTCGTATGAAATTATAGGGAATTTACGGACGACAATAATTATTACACATTTGCAATGATTATTACTTTTGTACATAGCACAAAATAAAGTCCTAATTATGCCCAAACAAATATAATGTAAGCATAAATAAAACTAGAAATTTTAAAATAAATTGGATACTTTTTCACGACAGTTGTCGCCATATGGCATCGATTCAAAGAATCACCGACTTTATTACTAATATCCACTGAATATTTCAAGTCTCACACATTTAACTAAAGATCAAATGCGTATACCAGTAAAATTCATTTAAATAAAAAGTGTGTTTCTATTAAATAAAACCTTACAGCTTTTGTTACAAATGTTTCATGAATTTAAAATATTGTAAAATTAAAAAGTTAAGACGAAATTTTTCAAATATATATAGCATTAATTTTTTTTAGACAATTCTTAGATATATTAAAGAAATTGGAAAAACACAAATGTATGTAATAACGAAATAAAATCAGGTATTAATGGGACGTAAGAAGTAACTATTTAACACTTTACCTTACGAAGCAAAGTATTTTATTATATAATAATACTATTACCCGTTGCTTCACACATAGTTTCATAGGGTTTGCACTTGTTTGAGCACTTCTGGATCGAGTAGTGTAGTTTCCTGCACTAAATGTCAAGTTTTCTATGATTACTCAATAAATATATGTGTCAAAAAGTGTTCATATATGGCTGTTGTAATTTATTGCAGTCTTAATGTTTAATTTTTTCTTAGGCCTTGGTCTAGAAGATGGATTCTATAACAGTCTTTAGATGAATGTTATTTTTATAAACTGTTAGATAGTAACCGTGTCTTTTATAATTGCATAACAGTACTGACTTAGCGCTGAATATTAATTATTTGCCGAAATGCACCGTTAAGAGGTTTTTTCAATTAAAACTTTTTAAATTAAAAAAGGTTAACGAACTAACCTAAATATGAAGCTTCATTTCTATACGTGGAAAAGTGATATCGATGAGTTGATATGGATAAAGAGCTGGGATTAATTGGTTATTAACTAAATGAAAGCGAAAGTTATTGACTAGACTTAAGGTAATTAAGAGGATGGGCGCGACAAAGTTAGAGACTACAGCCATTGATGGTATCAGTCTTCCTTACTGTTATCAGTTCTGTGCCATTTAGCACAGATTATCTCTTCGTTAAGTTAACCCACCATGGACTAATAGTTTCTTAATTGTCAAATGAAGGATGTTTAATAGTACTTGGACATCTCGTCCTCAGTCTCATTATTAGTGATGGATACAGATCATACAATATAGGTATAGTGAAATTTTGTCGCATTATTAGATCTCCACGATATGACGACCGCATTTTTCATTATGTCTTCACAGTATTATGATACTTAACATGCTTTACCATAGAGGTGTATACGTGAGTGTACGTTTGATCGTATTATTGAGTCTGAGAATGAGTTAAAACAAAGTTTAAAAGTACGAATCCAAAATTTTACAAATTGCTTTAGAACTTATGATTTAAATATGATGAATCTTCATTTAAAATAATAATTTTGCAGTCTTTTTGGACACAATCCTGAGAACTAAACTGCAAAATATTTTGTAGCTACGGATTTTAACTTTTTAATTTGTTTATGTTTATTCATGGATAACCATGCACACCTTATGACCATTAAGTAGTGTTAATACTACTATTAAGTAATACATTAAATTAAGATTGAAAACGCCATATACGAATTGTTAGGGATTTTAACAGACTAACACAAGTAAAAATATAAGAAAAACTCTTACACTAAATTTATTTGTTATAAACACTGAGGATTATATTAAATGAGTTCAAAACTTTTAGGCAATCATAAAACCCAAAAATAAATGTACAAAAATTCTGTTAACAAACGAAAAAGTGATTAAGGTTAAAATTTATTAGATGAATTGATTGTTTTACATTAAGTTATTGCTTTGCTGTATGTGAGGTCTACTGGAAAAATTTGAAATATTCTTATCTACGTTTTTAAATTTTATATAGTAAGTTACAAGGTAGGAGTAAGCCACAATAAATGGTCATAAAAGAGGCTTAGCTGAGGTTGAATGCAAAATTTGAACTTTATATCTTTTATACTTTCGAGATCTTCTGCAGAAATTTAAATACAGTGTTTCGTGAAGAGAAAGAAATGTTACATCCACCGGTAGACAAAATAGACATTGAGTGAGCCTTCTAAATGATAGGGTTAAGTGAAGTTCAACCGAGTCTAACATACACCATAATAGAACTCATTCATACTTATGCAAGAACGGAGGCGGCCGAAGAAGAGTTAAGTAATCATTTTAACCCTTGACTAGGTGCTAGATGAGGCCATTAAAATTATCGTATTTAGATAGCTAATTTAAGCTGAAAGTGAGAGACTGGGTCTTACCTGCTAGCTTAGAGGAGCATCTAAATATAATATTAAACTAATTAGTAAATATTAGTGGTATGATTAAGTTACAAAATGAAATAGTTAAAAGGGCTAATGAAATAAATAATAATTAAAGAGACTGCTTTTCTTGACGTTTGGAGAAAATACATGTTAACTCAGTTCGTAGTTACATTATTGTAATGCATTTAATCTATTTAAAGTCTACCGTCATATTATCTCCATATCTGAATATTGAAAACTACATACTTATAATTAAAAACTATCAAAGCATGATTTAATATAGTAGACAGTCTAAAAAAACAGTTATCTGTTTTGCAATACTCATCGACTGGAGGAATCTGCAGTTACTGCCGTCCAATACGGACTGCCTAACTCCAACTTTTTCCTATCACGGCCTGGGCCGCATCTAGAGGTGGTCAGGGAGGGTCGTTGGCCCCGGGCGGCAAAGTTAAAGAAGGTCGTGTCATAAATAATGTTTACATATTATAGTTTAGTCAGTCTTCCAACGAACCGTTTTACAATCAGATAAAAAAGTATTTGTATTAGCTTATATATAAACTTTATACAATACAATAACGGGATATGTCCCGTTATCGAACGTTAATCACCAAATAACTAGCAGAAGTACAATTACGGAAGTTAAAATTATTAAAATTTAGCTTACTCATTTCTGTATCTATACATTATGCGAGTCGTATGAGTAAAAATGTAAAAAGGTACCAGGTTTTTGGCAGTTTTCCAAATTGCAACTTAAAATATTCTTACCTCGGAAATTGTTATCCAACTAATTTTCATACAACATAGGTCCATATATAGTGTTTTCATTGTGTAATTTTAGAGTTATATAAGACATTTTGTTATGAAATTACTATTTCTACTTTTCGTATAAACCGGGCGGTTTAAAAAATCGCCATTGACTACGTCTAGTAGAGATCTTAAAGTCTGGTATCTAAAGGCTTCTAATGTTTTTTTAATATAGATTTTAATAAATAGATTATATTAATTTACCTATTTACCTCGGCCGGCACCTACTGAGTTTTGAAACACAAACTGCCAGACTACCTAAGTAGCAAAAATATATTTTACAGCTAAAAACCTTATCTTTCAGGTTTCAAAGGTTTTAGCCCTTCTTTGTTTGAAGGTTATTTTTGACGATGGATATGATTTTTTCCAGACATTTGCCATTGTTTAGTGAAACAAAAAATCAGTAACACTACGTTTCGAGATTTGAAATCTGATCTCTTCTCCAGGTAAATAACTAACCTAATACATAATTACAAACTAGGTTAAAATAAATAAATCATACCAAAGCGTTGTAGCACGCCTATGTCAGGAATCACAGCCGCCACTAGTTTTGTATATAGTTGTTATTAAGTGCATGTTTTAGCTACCATACAACGGATTCACGATAATTTCTAGGCTTTGAACTTTGTAACAAAAAAGCAGAGAAATTTGTTCAACTGCCTAGCAATGTCTAAATTCATATTGGAAGGCAAGTACTTTTATTTACGTATGAAGAAAGTACTAAAGGGCTAGTATGGAGCCTTGAGGTATTCCTGAGCTTACCCTGATCCAATTCCCTTGAAATTGAATATTTGCTTGTGAAACTGCCTGATTCTCTCAAAGTTATAGGTATAAGGAAAGAAGTAAGAGAGCTGCATCTAACTATATCTTTCCAGTTTGCCTTAAAGAATGAAATGGTTTACACTACCAAAAGTCTTGGCTAAATCACAGTATATTGCACCGAAATATTACGACCAATCAAGCACTATTGACACAAGAAGTTAAATTTGTCTTTTGAAAACCGAACTGAAATCCAGTTAATAGTGCATTAGAGTAAAAGTATTGTTCAACATCGCCAGAAAGATTATTTAAATTCCTGTAGCAAAGGAGGAAATCAGATTAATTGGTATGTCGTGTATTATAGTTAGTTGGTTTAAATGTCGGTATCTTGTTGAACAACATCAATGTATTTTTGGCGTATATAAATAAAACCATAAAGCTGCCCTTTATAAAGTGTTAAAGTCTTTGGAGTGACTGACTGTACTGGAATTTCATTATTATTTAAATTATAGTGACCTTCATGATTACCCGTAAGACCATTGGACACACTTTCTATCAGTAAAAACCATATTTTGCCAGAGATATAAAATGACATAAAGTACTGGTGGCGAGAGAAAAGAAGAGACCTGGTTCTTGCCGGCGCACAGCTGTGTACAGTGTGTTGCCGCGCGGTAATTTCAGGCGCTTCGCCCCACAGTCAACCCTGCGAATTGTTTATCCTAGAAATGGAGTTATTTATTTTTAGTAATGTGGCAATATTCAATATTGTGTTAGTAAGGTATCAATGTTAAATTTTATATACATAAAAGCACTACATTTAAATTATACATATATGAACATTAGTAATAGTTATGTTAACAATAAAAAAATCTTCAATTTCAGCAATTCATTCCTTTAATTATTGTTTGTGTACAACCACTGTAGAGCCTAATTATTAGAATTTATTACAAACATAAATTTTGCTCAATTTTTATTGATAAAAACAGTACCGTCATTTTAATCATCTTATAAAACATAACAATTAGGCCGCAAATCAATCAAAACAGTGAAACAATAATGGAATTACGAAACTAGGCGCGGCAACATACTAGTAGTAGCGCCTTCAATTTTCAGATAGGCCAGAATCCAGGGCTCTTCTTTTCTCTCGCCATCAATATCACTGATCTCAGTGTTCCTTGTATACAAATGAATCTTTATCCATAAGTTTCAAGTCTATAAGTCAGTTAATTTTTAAAATATCGTGTGGACAAATAGACAGGCAGAAATTAATCTTTCCTATCACTCGAATGGTGGGGATCATGTCCCTCACCAAGTAGTTGAACACAAGGTTTTGCTAAATTAATCACAAGATATGCTCCTGAGTAATTGATTGTCTAACCCTCAGCCTAAAAGCCATGAATATGAATGTAGGCAATTATGGCCGTGAGGAAATTAAGGTTACTTTTATAGTACATACATTAATGTATAACGAGTTTTCCCATGAGAAATAACTAAATCTCAGCAAACTCCTATATGCAAATAATGACCATTATTAAAGCCTATGTATGAGTGTTTGTTCTAAAAAAAAAATTTGTTCTCAAGATGTCCCCCACAATGCAAAAATTCTCTAACGCTCAGCTAATCTCCATGAACGTATATACATCGTCATTGATCTAGATCTTATATTTGTAGAAATTAAAGTTCGTGCAAAATTTCTAATATATAGCATATTTTGTTCTCATGGAACACATACAGACAGACAGAATAAGAAAATTGTTGGCTTCCCTGTGGCAGTAAGTTATTCAAAATTCAAAGTATAGCTCGACCCTTCTTTATAATAATATTATAAATAATATTAATATTGTCTTAATATTGCCTACGGTAAATTTATTTTATTTTACGCTCAATCGTCATAGAACATGATGTCTGTGTAAAAAAGAAGATTCACGGGAAATTCAAAATCAATATACTGTGAAACCAAATTACTTTTCTCAATATCAAAGTTTTAGCCCCTCCTCACTCTCAATGTAGGTTTCCTTAGTGCTTAGCCAACCGTCTTGATCACTTGCATGAAGGAAAATATATTAATGATATTATACAGGTTGTAGAATCCTTCCCTTATCAAGCCCTTCATCATGACCTTCTTTTCTACTGATAATTTAACTACCATGGGATTAAACCGCAACTATGCTGATTATAACATCGTATTCATTAGACCTTTATTGCAGTATCATTTATTGCCGTACGAATAACACTAAATACTAAACTATTCACAATTCAAAATTCAAGTAAAACTGTTAAAGAATGAAAGTACAAAATTCAAGTCACGTATAATCTTAGTTCTGTATGTCAATAAAATATGAATAAGTTGTTATTAAAACCTAAAGGAATGATGCAGTAAGTTTAAAAAAAATCCATTGAGTTTTTTTATATAACACGGCTCTTACAACTTTAAAAGTCGTGCTCAAATGATTCTAATATTGAACCACTTAAAAAGAGATACATATGCTAGTGGAGGAAAACATTTACGTTGTTTTTACTTTCATATAAGAGTCTAGAATAATACGCTATATAGAGAAGTAACTTAAATTTCGTGTAGAAATAGTTTTATCTAAAGATTTGTACCTTGATATTTCTACCCTAGTCAAACTTGATAATTACACATACAAAAGTACTGAGCCGGGGCTCAGTTTGGGCAATTTATTTTTTGTCTATTATTTTCCCACCTCGGCCACTCTTGTCAGTCGGTGGGGGGAGTCACTCCGTCAAGTATTGATTTTCTGCCTGGTTGGACTGATTGGTTGAGGTCAGCTGGTTGACCTTGACTAGTTTACCGACCAGCTGTTCACCGGCACGGCACCGGCTACTGTTCGGAGCGGTCAGACTGTTCGGAGACACGTTTGGAGAAGCTTACTGTGTTCTGGCTGTTCTCTGTTCTTCCCGTTTCTCCATGGCTGGCTAACTCCACTACTTTCGGCAGGTAATTGTCTTTTTTCAATCTCTTAACTTAATTAGTTGGCGGTTTTTTCTCTCCCACCCAGACATATATTATCGTAGTTTAGTTATAAGTAATTTATATATATTTTTGTTACTTGTGTTCCTCGTGTACGTGTTCGTGTCGCAAAGTGTTCGTTCCTGTCTTTCGTACAGTACGTTCTAAATTTGTTAATTTTATTTACTATGCAAGTTTAAGTTTTTATATCTTTCGCTCTTGTGCTTTCTAACTGATCCGTTTGGCGAACGGAAATTATTTTTTCCGTGTACACACTTTGTTTTATTTAGTGTAAGCGAGACGGTACAGACTTTGCAAATTTTTGTTACCTCGTGTTTTGTGTTGCGTGCAAAATTGGGTTGGCAACATTCATGATTTCAATTTTATTATTTAATTATTGCCTTTATAGTAGCGTGAACTGATTAGAATTTAATTATTGTTATTTCGGAAATAATGTATTGTTATTATTTGTAAATTATATAATTATTATTAGGCCTACCTTACAATTAATATTTAATAGCAAAATGGTAAATTATTATAATATTATAAATAGAATGATTAAAATCCAGCGAATTATAGTTACAAGTAATTGTTATCACGCTTAATCATTTAGTATGGCTGTTCTAGCCTATAAGTAAATGTTTATATATTTGAAAATTTGTTTTGTTTGTAATATTTAATATTGTCACCAAGTGTAATATTTAATATAATACTTGGTGTCTTTAGGTATTTTTGGGAAATAGTTCTTCTGATACTTAAAAGGTACTGTTAGTTACAGATTGTTATTTTTTTTTATTGTTTAAATTAAAAAAAAAAAATGTATATATACTTTGTGGCAAACTTAATTAAGTTTTATTATTTCTCGGGTTATACTAATATTTTTCTAAATATCTACTGGTTATGTTGGGATTCTATAGGGTCCCCGTGAGTGCCGTCAGCGGGACTGATGCGGCGAGTCTGCCCACAGCACTGAAGCCAACTGAATGCCCGCGCCCTGCCAGCGCTATTGGACCGGCATCCAACCGGAGTGTAGTGCTCCCATTAATTTCTTCTTGAACAAGGTTGGATCAGAAATGTTTTTTTTCTTCTTATACCACTTGCGAGGACTGGGGTGCAGGGAGCGCTGCCAGATGTTAGATCTGGAGGAGGGCCAGTACCTAGCCAGTATTTATTTAGTTAGTTACATGACCTGAAGGGGAGGATTTCATCTTTAATTCGGATTCGTGGAGGCAACTAAGCCCCCGCCTCCTTCGAAAATTGGCTTTAAAATATATTTTTTTTTAAATTTCGGCTACAAACTTGAAACAAAATTACTTTTCAAAAATAGTGGGCCTAGAAATTCTACAAACCTTTTTCCTCCCCTCAGTTCATAAAAAAAAATGTACCTGTTAAAAATTTTATATTTACCACCGCCGTACCTGATATTATGTTATTTAGTATATTATATTTTTTATTTATTATGTTATTGTTTCTATTTATTATGTTATTGTCTTTATTGGAATTCTATTGATTGTTGTTATTTAGTTATTAAGTTACGCGGTGCACCGTGGTCCTGCAGTAATTGTATTTTGGCATGAAAATGTTGCCACCTCATTAATTATATATCATTTACTCGAATTCTTGTCTCTCTTGTCTCTCTTCCCACTAGTGGCATGTGATTGTTTTTTATGCTTTGCTCCGAGTTTGGGAGGGGCGCGCTTCCGAGGCCTCCTGTCTTTTTCGCTTACTCGTAACAAAATGGTTAGCAGAGCGTGGTTTCGTGTTTTTACCCTCTGCGGGCCCGGGGTTTTTGTTTTGCCACTGGTGGTGAGAGGCACGAGTTGAAGTTGTTAGTTGACTTCCTGCGCCTGTGCCGTCTCGCTGTGCTATTTTCCGCCGATCTACAGGAAGTGTGTAAACTTGTTTATTATTTTCGGATTCTTGTTACTTGTGTGTTTTTGTTATATCTTGTCTTCGTTGTTTTTTTTTCTGGTTTTGTTTCTGGTACGGCGTAGTGTTTTTTGTTGTGGTATTTTGGATTCGCTGCCGTGTTTCGTGGACGGCAGGAATTCTGGGGGACCCTGCTGAGAGTGTTGTTTTCACTGCGTTATTTACTTGTCGCCTTAGTTATTGCTTTGTTAGTCGTTGACTTCGAGTCAGTGTGTGTTTACTTGTTTGTCTGTGTCATTTATTTATTTATCATGCCTGTCTCTCTGGTGCCTGAATACTTGTTGAAGGAGGATCTCCATTTTGAGTTGTTGGCTCGTGGGCTTACTCCGGGTTCCGACTGCGAGTCCATGCGGAAGCAACTGCGTGATAATATGGAAACTGGAACACGACCTGGCCTAGAGATTTGACGTTCCAGAAGCAGAGGCCTATTTTGGAGGCTAAGTTGGAGACGTTTGAGAATAGTCAGGAGGACTGGTTGGAGTCGCCGCCCACTGGCCGAGAGAGGGCTAGGTATTTGTCCGGCTTACCCATCTACATATGAGGCAGTCGCTACTTAGAGCCAAGCTTACCAGTTCTGGTGATAAGGAGTGGTTGGAGGAACGCGTCACCTTGGTTGACGGCCTGCTGACTGTACTCGAGAGGGACGAGGGGGCAAAGGCTCCTGAAAAAAACTTTGTCTGCGATTGACTCTGCTGCGGCTGTTAAGGGTGAATGCCGGATTCCCTGGGTCAGTTGTTGCTGATTTTGATGTGGGCGTGGCGTCGGGGGTGTCTGGTGTGGACGGGGCCCGGGGGCCTGTGACCCAAATGCCTGCTGGATCTGGGGGGACTGGGGACTGTGGTGACGGGATCCTTTGTTCAGTATCACAAGCTTCCGAACCCACTTACCCCGTTGCTGCAGCGACTACCAACGGTGGATGGTCTAGATACTGAAGCCTTGCTGCGGTTTCTTTCTGAGATCCTGCGACTGCATGACTTGCCTGGTCTTCAGGGAGCGAGCTTCCTGCATGTCATCTCTCCGTTTTGTAGGCCACCTTTGGGTGACTGTCTGGTTCGAGTTCTCCAGAGGGGTGGTACCCTGGATGATTTTCATAGGGAGGCATTGGATTTCTTTGTTCCTGGTCAGTTGAGGGAACGTCTCCGTGTGGAGAAATTTTTTAGGCCTCAGGGCAACGGAGAGAGTTTGGCTAAGTTTGTGGCCGAGGTGAGGGACACTGATAGGGTGTTTAAGGCTCAATATCCCCGAAAGTACTGTGGTCACCACCATTCTTGAGGGTCTCAATCCCTGAAGAGAGGTCCCGTCTAGTTTTTTGCTGGTCGCCCTTCCACACCTTTTCTGAACTGGACCGTCTGTGCATTGCTTCGCGCAGCGTGCAGTTTGCTGACCGGCAGAGGGCGGAGAGGAACAATCATCGTTCCATCCAAGCCCTCCAGGGCTGTCACGGCCGTACAGAATCCCGTGGATGGGCCACATCACTCTGGTGGGGCTTCATCCACCCATCTGCTATGCCTGTGGTGAACGAGGTCATACTCGTCGGGAGTGTCCTAGGAGATATCGCACTGGTCCAAAAAACTAGATCAAAGGGGGGTTTTCTCTGAAGTTCCCCCGAGGTCAAAGAAAAAATTTCAAAAAAATAGTACCTTTGCGAAAAATTTGATTAATAGTTTGGACACTACGAGCCTAGCAGAAAAGGGAAAACCTACGGCTTAGGACAGCATCTTCGGTGTGCCCTTATATCAATATCTTAGTGGGAGACTCAGTGCATAAGGCCCTAGTTGATTCCGGGTCAGCCTGTAGCCTCATCTCTTCCCGTCTTTTGAAGCCATTTCAAGGTTAGGTTTTGGTGAAGCACACCGAGGAGTCTTCTTTAACTTGCTGGACTGCTTCTAATTCCCCTCTTCCAATTTCGAGGAAGGCTTCAATCAAGTTTAAGGTTGAATGTTTTTCATGGGTGTGGAGCTTCCTTGTGGCCCAGGACCTGAGCATGGACTGTATTTTGGGGGCGGATTTTTATTCAAAAGACTGGTTTGGTGCTGGATCTTTCAGGCGGGCCAGTCTTATTTCAAATTCAATCGGCGAGTGTCAGTCCCCTTTTCTGATTAAATTCAAATCGACACCGCAGGTTGGTGAGGTGGAGTGTGAGGAAGGTTTCTGCCCCTGGGGGACCCGTTCGGTCACTTGGATGAGGAGCAAGCTGGGGTTCTCCGTGAGCTTTTGCTCAAGATTTCCGGAGGTCCTCACACCCAAGCTCGGTTCTACCCATCTTATTGAATATGAAATTCGTCTGACTGACACTCAGCCAGTACGCTCCCACCCATACAAGTTGGCTCCTCCAAAGATGGAGATTATGCGTGGTATCATCAAGGATCTCTTGGATCAAGGAGTTATTGAGCCCTCAAACTCATCGTATGCCAGTCCAGCGTTCTTGGTTCCAAAGCCTAATGGAAAACATCGTATGGTGGTTGACCTAAGAAAACTTAATGCCAAAATTGAAATAGACTCAGTGCCTCTCCCCGATCTCCATTCTGCTTTTGATTGGTTCGGTAAGGCCAAATTTTTCACTATATTTGATTTGAACAAGCATATCATCAGATTCCGTTTGAAGAAGGAATCACGTCCTCTCACGGCCTTCTGTGTTCCGTGGAATTTGTATCAGTACCGATCTGTGCCTTGGGGCTAGCTGTGGGGGCCCAAACGTTAACTAGGTTGCTTGACTCCATCTTTCACGATGTGAAGTTCAGATATGTCTTTAATTATCTTGATGACCTTCTGGTCTACAGTGAGTCTTTCACGGAACACGTTTAAACATCTTGAGGAGGTCTTGGTTAGGTTGGGTAGGGGCTGGCCTTACAGTCAATCCGGAGAAGGTGTCTTACGCCAAGTCTGAAATATCGTTTCTCGGTCACCTCGTGTCGTCTAGGGGCTGTATCTATAGACCTGCCAGGACCCAAGGCATTCGGGATTTCCCTCCTCCGAAGGATGTACCAAGGGTGTTGCCAGATTCATAGGCATGGTTAATTTCTACCGTAGGTTTATTCCTGACTTTGCCGAGGTGGCCGCCCCTCTGAACGCCTTAAGAAGGAAAGACGCAAAGTTCGTTTGGGGTGAAGATCAAGAACGTGCTTTTCAACTGCTTAGGGAGGCCATTATCCAACCTCCTGTGCTGCGAATACCGGACTTTAGTAGGCCCTTCATCTTGCAGACTGACTCCTCATCCTGTGCTGTAGGAGCTGTGCTTTCTCAAGAATTCGACGGCGCTCGGCAACCTATAGCTTTTGCATCTAGGACTTTGACCCTTCAGGAAAAGAAATCTTCTATTTATGAGCTGGAGTGTCTGGCGGTCGTTTTCGGCATGGATAAGTTTCGGAGGTTCCTAGAGCATTCCGAATTTTCTGCTGGAAGCTGACAATCAGGCTCTTTCCTGGCTATTGGCCCATCCTCGACAACTCGGGAAGATTGGTCGCTGGGTTGTCAAAATTGCGGCCTTTAAATTCAGGGTGCAGCACATTCGCGGCACCCAAAACGTCGTCGCCGATGCTCTTTCTAGAATGTATCATCTACCCAGCGATCCTGTTGATTCTCAAAGCACCGTTGTGTGGGACTGTGATGTTGGATTTCCCTGCTGCCTTTGAGAGTTTTGGCTCTCACCAACTTCAAGACCCCCCGAGTTGTCAAACATCATTGGTGAAGCTCCAGGAGGAGAAGCCCACTCTCCTTACTTCTTGTCCAAGGGTGTCCTCTGCTGTCGTGCCCGACGCGGAGGTGGTCCCAAGATTGTTCTGCCGAGTGCCCTCATACCGATGGTCTTTTCCTATTTCCATGTTTCTCCCGTGGGCGGTCATTTAGGAATTCACAAGACCATCGCTAAAATCAGAGATAAGTTTATCTGGAAGAGTATGGACAGAGACATTGCTGGTAGAGTACGAGCTTGTCATCTTTGCTCGGTCAGTAAACCTGCACAAAATACCAAATTAGGTTTTCTTTCCTCCGAGGTGGCGGAGCGGCCTCTTGAGAAAGTGTTCATTGACTATGTGGGACCCTTTCCCCGTAGCAAGTCAGGGAACACCTCCCTGCTTGTTGCTGTGGGATGCTTTCTCTAAGTTTTGCTGGTTGATTCCTCTTAGGAGTGCCACGGCGTCGCTCACCGTCAAGGCACTCAAGTCCCGCCTTCTACAGAATTTTGGAGTGCCCGCCCTTCGTCTCGGATAACGGCACACAATTCGTGTCGAGGGAGTTTCATCGCTTCTGTTTTGGGCATGGAATCAAACATGTTACGACATCTCCTTACTACCCCCCAGCCTTCTCATGCTGAGCGGTTTCAACCGCAATCTCAGAGCCGCCCTCATCGCTTATCACGCTGAGAAACAAACTACCTGGGATGAAAACCTGAGCTGGCTTCAGTTAGCCTTCAATTCTGCTCTTCACGAGAGTCATGATTCCACGCCTTTTCAGTCATGTTTAGTCGTCCTCTCTTCTGATCCCTTGTCTAATCTCTGGAGTCTGGATAGTCTTCTACCAGTACCTGGTACTCCCAATGTAAGTGACACTTGGGAAGCAGTCAGGGTTAAGCTCCTACAGTCTAGGGAAAGGGTGAGGAGGAAATTCAATAAGGGACGTATTGCTAACCCCTTTCCAGGTGGGGGATCTTGTCTTTTGTAAGGCCCATCCGGTCAGTTCGGCCGTGGATAAACGGGCAGCCAAACTTTGCTATCGGTGGACAGGTCCTCACCGGATTCTTCGTTTTCTCTCCCCAGTTACTGCTGAGTTGGTTGATCCCGTATCGGGGAGGTTGTGGCGGAAGGCCCACGTTTCTCATCTGAAGGCCTTCCGTGGTGACACCTCTGGTCATGCTCTGGATACTGGTGCGGCTGCGGGGGTGTCGGGGACTGATCACCCCTGGTTTTCTCTGTAGTGTCGTTTTACTCTCTTTCTGTTTTCTTCTTTCTCCAAGAGAGGCGCCTCTCAAAATTTCAGGAGGACCGTGTTTTGTCTGCCTCCTGCTCAGGACTTCGTTTTCCTGTTAGGGTTCTCGACTTCCCGTATCCTGTGCCAGAGCTTGTTGGTTCTTCTTTCAGTGGGGGAGAGGTTTTGTTTGGGGTTTGCACCCTTTTTAGTGGGGGAGGTTGAGCCGGGGCTCAGTTTGGGCAATTTATTTTTTGTCTATTATTTTCCCACCTCGGCCACTCTTGTCAGTCGGTGGGGGAGTCACTCCGTCAAGTATTGATTTTCTGCCTGGTTGGACTGATTGGTTGAGGTCAGCTGGTTGACCTTGACTAGTTTTACCGACCAGCTGTTCACCGGCGCACCGGCACCGGCTACTGTTCGGAGCGGTCAGACTGTTCGGAGACACGTTTGGAGAAGCTTACTGTGTTCTGGCTGTTCTCTGTTCTTTCCCGTTTCTCCATGGCTGGCTAACTCCACTACTTTCGGCAGGTAATTGTCTTTTTCAAATCTCTTAACTTAATTAGTTGGCGGTTTTTTTCTCTCCCACCCAGACATATATTATCGTAGTTTAGTTATAAAGTAATTTATATATATTTTTGTTATTGTGTTCCTCTCGTGTACGTGTTCGTGTCGCAAAGTGTTCGTTCCTGTCTTTCGTACCGTACGTTCTAAATTTGTTAATTTTATTTACTATGCAAGTTAAGTTTTTTTATATCTTTCGCTCTTGTGCTTTCTAACTGATCCGTTTGGCGAACGGAAATTATTTTTTCCGTGTACACACTTTGTTTTATTTAGTGTAAGCGAGACGGTACAGACTTTTGCAAATTTTTGTTACCTCGTGTTTTGTGTTGCGTGCAAAATTGGGTGGCAACATTCATGATTTCAATTTTATTATTTAATTATTGCCTTTTTATAGTAGCGTGAACTGATTAGAATTTAATTATTGTTATTTCGGAAATAATGTATTGTTATTATTTGTAAATTATATAATTATTATTAGGCCTACCTTACAATTAATATTTAATAGCAAAATGTAAATTATTATAATATTATAATAGAATGATTAAAATCCAGCGAATTATAGTTACAAGTAATTGTTATCACGCTTAAATCATTTAGTATGGCTGTTCTAGCCTATAAGTAAATGTTTATATATTGAAAATTTGTTTTGTTTGTAATATTTAATATTGTCACCAAGTGTACTATTTAATATAATACTTGGTGTCTTTAGGTATTTTTGGGAAATAGTCTTCTGATACTTAAAAGGTACTGTTAGTTACAGATTGTTATTTTTTTTATTGTTAAAATTAAAAAAAAAAAATGTATATATACTTTGTGGCAAACTTAATTAAGTTTTATTATTTCTCGGGTTATACTAATATTTTTCTAAATATCTACTGGTTTATGTTGGGATTCTATAGGGTCCCCGTGAGTGCCGTCAGCGGACTGATGCGGCGAGTCTGCCCACCAGCACTGAAGCCAACTGAATGCCCGCGCCCTGCAGCGCTATTGGACCGGCATCCAACCGGAGTGTAGTGCTCCCATTAATTTCTTCAGGAACAAGGTTGGATCAGAAATGTTTTTTACTTCTTATACCACTTGCGAGGACTGGGGTGCAGGGAGCGCTGCCAGATGTTAGATCTGGAGGAGGGCCAGTACCTAGCCAGTATTTATTTAGTTAGTTACATGACCTGAAGGGGAGGATTTCATCTTTAATTTCGGATTCGTGGAGGCAACTAAGCCCCCGCCTCCTTCGAAAATTGGCTTTAAATATATTTTTTTTTAAATTTCGGCTACAAACTTGAAACAAAATTACTTTTTCAAAATAGTGGGCCTAGAAATTCTACAACCTTTTTCCTCCCCTCAGTTCATAAAAAAAAAATGTACCTGTTTAAAAAAATTTTTATATTTACCACCGCCGTACCTGATATTATGTTATTTAGTATATTATATTTTTTTATTTATTATGTTATTTGTTTCTATTTATTATGTTATTGTCTTTATTGGAATTCTATTGATTGTTGTTATTTAGTTATTAAGTTACGCGGTGCACCGTGGTCCTGCAGTAATTGTATTTTGCATGAAAATGTTGCCACCTCATTAATTATATATCATTTACTCGAATTCTTGTCTCTCTTTGTCTCTCTTCCCACTAGTGGCATGTGATTGTTTTTTATGCTTTGCTCCGAGTTTGGGAGGGGCGCGCTTCCGAGGCCTCCTGTCTTTTTCGCTTACTCGGAACAGTACTTGTCTATCTGTAGTTTTTAAAATAGAAACGATTGGGTTACAACTTAGCATCAAATCTTTTTTTAAAGAATTTAATTACTTTTATTGAACGTTAATTAATATTTGTAAATAATAGACAGACGCAATATGTCCCGAAAGTCAGGCATTGATCTCAACCTTTGTTGCTGAATTTCATGATATCGACAGACAAAGGAAATATTGAACTAGGTTTAAATAGCTATCAGCATACGTCAGATTTAATGACAGGTGATATAACATCGAAATGTTAACAAATTTACGAGAAATTATAAATACGATTGGCAATTCGTTTATTTATTAGTAAGTTAACATTAAGTTGTTTTACATGATGGTTATGTTTTATAAAGCTGATTATACATAGCTAGAATAATTGTTTAATCATTTAATGAAAATCACAGCCTAGAATTACATTATAAAGATTTTCAAAATATATAAGCCAATACGTGATATTGAATGTTATTTACTTTATATAAACAAAATTGGAATAAAATGGTTAAATATCTACATAGTAACCGTATTAAAGTAGAGATTTTCAACAGTTTGGTTGTAAAAAATATCAATATTAAATTCCTTACAAGTAAGGAAGGAACTTACCGTAAAATGGAATTTACTTGCAGCACCAGCCTAAGAGGTGTTGATTAAACCTTAACGAGGATTCTAATGATATAAACGTACGCAATCGTCTCTCGAGCTGATGCGTTATTAGTGTAAACGTGATTGATAGTGTGCACAGTGTTATTTTATTACTAATTTCCTATATCAGTATAGTTTGTGATAACCCAGCAGGGTTCACTTCTGGCTGGTTTATACCTTCCAGTTGAACCCACCACTGGGCACAGCAAAAACCGATGTGTAACTTAAATCTGGGCAACCTTATGAATGTCCAGGAGCGGGACATAACCGCAAATGTCGAGATTCTGGGGTTCATTGGCAATTCGATAGGTCTAGACTACTATGGGAGATAACCGTTGGAGTTGGTGGGGTTTGTTCCCTAACCTCAGAGGTTCTTGCTTGCCTCAACAAGGTATGCCACCCCATGCCTACTTTGACTGGAGAGGCTGGTTCAGAGCTGGCCTCCCCTTCTTCCAGAGAGACGTAACATTGAGATGTAGTGCCCTAATTCTTCCCTTGGATCTCCACAGGAGGCGGCCCCTACTCCCTAACCTTACCCATCCTAGATACCCTGTCACTCAGGAAGCAGCGCAAAGGTTTTTACACGACTAAGTGCAATTTATAAGCTTCTTGTCCTAAGAGAAGAAAAAAATTAGTTTGTGAAGTTAAAGTTTTCTAATTAAAATTTAATAATACTGTTAATACTCGTATGTCCAAAATTATAAGAGAAAAAGGATAAGGTTATAAATCATGTTACATTATATTTCAGAAAGCAATCGAACAATGTTGTCCACAGATTACAATAGGAAATGTCGGTGATTAGTATAACAAGCAGTTAGCATTAGGAGATCCATAAGAACAATTAATTAAAGAAATTAATGTTGTTTGGAAATGTCAATAAAACAGTATTATCTATTCATATTACAACTTATTGTTGTTCTTTTAGATCCCTATTTCGATTTTTGTGACGCGTATGGTTAAAATTAAATGATTATATCGTATTACCTAAATTACAACCAAGAATTTCACATCTATATATATATATATATATATATATATATATATATATATATATATTAAATATATATATATATATTAAATATATATATATATATATTAAATATATATATTAAATATATATATATATTAAATATATATATATATATATATATATTAAAATATATGATTTTAAAATTTAAAGGATGTTAATATTTTTTATTTTAAGTACTATCTTATTTGAAAGCACGGCTGGTATCAATTGGTAGTTCTGGATCTTTATATTTCCTCAAATTTCGTGATTTTATTTTCAAATCAGTAGTTTATGACAGTTTGTATGTATAGTTCCATACTGAATCTCTACACTACAACTTTTTCGTCATGTATCAGATGAATTTACACATAATGAAAGCAGATTTAATTCCGTTATAATTTGAAATTTTCCATTGACAATAATGCATTTAAGACATAATTAACTCTCGCCATGAAGTGAAGTAAACAAGCTAGCCTAATTGATAACTCAAATTAGTCATAAAATGTAAATTCTGAAGATATTTTGTGTACTCGATGTTATTATTAAAAATGAGAAGTGTGATGCTGCTATACTATGCAACATATCGTGTCTGTGTTTTTAAATATTTACAAATACATCCCTAACTTTATAATTACCTCAACTTTAAAAATTAACCACACATACGTCCTTGCGTTATAAAAAAAATCTGAGTTTGTACATAGATATAAATTGCCAATAACAATAAAATTATTATAAACAGGTAACATCAAGACCAAATTAATTTCGTTGTGGACTACAAAACTAACTCATTAACTCTTCATTTCAACCGATCAATTGGACACATCTTTCTTTATATTTTATATTTCCAATCTGAACTCTGAATAGAGCTTAATAATTTGTAGTTTCGTCAGTGAAACTGCCATTTACATTTTATAGCATAATACTCAGCATGCAAAGGAAGAAAACATGTCCATTAGTTGAGATCTCATGAGTTTCCTGAACCTGAACAACAGCTTTAAAATAATATCATTCTCAACCCTTAATAATAGCAAAAAAAAAGAAAAAGATTTGTTAACCATTTCAAATATTTTAGAGCAGACATAACGACATCTGCACAACAGTATTCCTATGAATGTTTGTTACATTGAAGTTCACCTATAGAGTTAAAGTTAAACATGATAAATTCATATTTTATAAAGTTTTAAAAAGAAAATTATGACTAATTACCGATTCAAGATATAATTCTACTTACTATATTATTCTTCTTATATCCTTAAGTAAGCACTTATAAAATGCCTACCACAGTCAATGGTGTCGTTGTCTGGGATTCTTTTAACCCCTGTCTCTTCTCATCTTGTGGGTAAACCACACTCTAAAATGTACTATAATAATATTCTAAGTCAAGTAAATATAAATTCCACGAATGTACTTGAGTCGCTTTATTCGAAAATCTAAAAGGAAATATTTTTAAATGAGTGCCTGTTATGTTATTTATCAAGAATAGGGGTTGTCTTGTCATAGATATGTTTACCGCTAAACCGCCGGTAACAGCTTATGTGAACTGTATTGACTATATTCATAAAGTAACTTGCATTATATTACAATCATATTTTTAATACTGCAACATCTATTATGTGACATAATATGACAAGATACTAGGCTACTGTATGTGACAGGTAAGTTGGCTCTATATGATGCTCTATGTATTGACTGCTGGATGAAATCACTTGACTGAATGAATACGTAGAAGGGCTGATAGTATACGTAAGATAAAAATGTAGTAATTGCCAGTTGGAATCTGAGTGGAGTAAACTTTGTAGCGTTAAGATATAACAAATATACTATTTCTATATCATTCGTTATAGTCACAAATAAATATTAAAATCAATGAAAATGGTGGTTCAATATTTGACAAACTGGCTATATAATCACAGCACACCGTTTGAAGCTTAATGGATGCAATATAACAAAGCTGGATTGTTTAGAATGCCAATAAATGTACAATATTTAATACCTTGGTCTATACAGACGTTTATGATCCCATGTATCAAAGTTGTATCATATGAAATTCTTTTATAAAATTCTTCCTAATATTGCTGTTCATACTGAATCCAGTTTTTTTTAAATATCAACTTTTATATTATTTATGCATTTTAAATATGGTTTTACTTGTTGCATGTCTTTTAAACTTTTTATTTTATATTTATGCTGTTTAAAAAATTACAAAATGTACAAAATTACATATAATTGGCGTTTCAAACGACTAAATATTTTTGAAATAAACGATACAGAAAAAAGGGAAGCTTCCGATCTGATAACACAATGCTTTATGTATTAAGTTCATATAACCCGACATAACATAACATAACATAATGAGGACGTCTAAAACCAAAAAGTATTGTACTATATGCTGGTAATCTATTTATGTTTAAAGTAAATATAGTGTTATATATGAAAATACTATTGTAAAACAATTTAATCGATAAATGAAATGATTTATTATTATGAAGAAAATACTTTAAATATTTTATGAACATATTCTATGTCAAATATTTCGTAATGTTTATACATAAATTAGTAACATCGTTTTAATTATATCCATAAAATAGTAAAGAATTGTTTTATTTGTTATGCAAGGTTAGAAGAGTATTTGACTTGGTGTACGAGGTATGCCCCAAGCATCAACCTGCGGGTATAGTTAGCAAATACTTGGCAGCACAGTTTCAGACGGATAGTTCAGCTAGTTTATATAGTTTGATTAACTCGCACACAAAGTAGGCTAAGTTCGTTACGGTCTGGCGCATTCACGAAGCTCTAAAAGCATAGAAATAGAGCAATCCTTGCATTGCTGCATGACTTTAGTGGAGAAGTTTCTCGAACTAAAAATCTCATTTGAAAAAATATGGTACCTTTAAAAAATTTCAAGGAGAATTATTTTCAAAACTAATTTTAATGACTTATATACATTGTTTCGTATAACCTAAGAGAATATGTTTTCATTAGTATTTATTTAAAATTCTTTACGATATTTCTTAATCCTCACACCAGTCTTAGGTGGTTAGTCGGCGAATGCAGGCCTATTATGACCTGTCTTCTTTGGTTCATTTTTAATAATTAGTGTTCAGTTTTGTTTTGCATTAAATGAATCTTTTATAGTTCACTGAAAAACAAAAATGGTGGTTGCGATTCTTGACTAGAGCGTGTAACAATACTATGGCATGATTTGTTTATCTAACCTAGTTTGATATGACGTTACCTGAAAATGAGGTCAGATTCCAGATCTCGAAACGTAGTGTTACAGTTTTTTTGTTTAAATGAACGATAAATAATATCCATAAAAAATCCTGTTTCCTTCAAGTCAAACCACAAATTTATAAAATTATATTATAAAGTCCCACATGCTCAAAATGAACATAAAAGTAGTTTAATATAAATAGTAAGTTAACCTACTATAGAGATTATTCACGTAAATACGTAATTAGACGGATTTTAGGCTAGTAATAAAATAGCTTATTATATATGTTCGTTTACGAAGGCCTTACATAAATAAAATGAAAAACCGATTCTTATGCGATATGTTATTTGTTAAAAATATATCATTTGGTGACGAACTCATTAATTAGCTACAACACCGTGAACAAGAATATTAGTACTAATATGTTTTAATATTGGAATAAAGGTGACATGTGCGATTTTATTTAATACACTTTACATACTGCAGAAGTGATGGTAATAATTATATTTTTATATCTAAATTCACAGTAACCTAAGTAACATGACCGTTTTGTTACAGAAAACCCTTATGGTTTGGAGGTACGTATAATTATAATAGTTTTATTTTTTTACAAAACTCGGTAACAAATGTTTAAAAATGCCTACAACATTTTCATTTTTAATTTGAACACTAAGAAGTAGAACATTAGATTTCCAAATTTAGTCACGCTTTGCACTAAAAACCCATAGAATAATTTTTTAAATATTTTAACGGTTGATTTAATAGGAAATCCGTATATACCTTGTAAAATGCACAACATTAACAATAAAATAAAATATATTCATAATCACGTACGTACATCATTAAAGCCTTCATTACACTTCATTATGACATTATTGAGAATAAGGATACTGAAATAATTAAGGTAGTAAGGACATTTATATTCTGTATTTTATAACAATTATCTAAATATGAAGAAAGTTTGTACGCTTTACTTTGTATAATCATAAAAATAATAAAATGTGATGATATGTCTCAGCTTTATGTTGTGTTATAGATTGTTTTAAAAACCACAGTTACCTACACACACACACACACACACACACACACACACACACACACACACACACACACACACACACACACACACACACACACACACACACACACACACACACACACACACACACACACACACTACACCTGGGTGAACACATAAGACTACAAAATTAATTAATCTGTGATCTTATTGCAAGATAATGTGGTAGAATTTATAATCAAATTGAAATTTTTGACGAATTTTAATTTAAGATTCCCAAAAACATTTAAATATTTAATATTAAAATGACTCATATGTTTTGCATTTATTAGACTAAATAAGACAACAAAGTGTTATAAGGTGCAAGAAGAGTACATCTGCGTGTAAAGTGCAGTTTTAAATATATTTAACCACTCTAGTAATATTTGTTATATGTTTGAATTTTTCGGGTCTTGTCATGAGATATTAGACTATTTAAAAAACTAAAACAATCGTTTGTCAACATCAAAATTAATTTAATCTAGTATCAACGTTTATATATTTAATGTTTTATTTATAGTTCCTCAAAATTTAAAATGTTTTATAATTTTTGTTTAACATGTGATTATTTATAGTAAGAAATAGGTTATTATTTCATAGTTATTTATGGTTGATATAAAAAACATTCCTGTACAATTTTGGTTAACTTATATAATAAATTATTTTTAAATCTTTTCTCTCTGAACTAACAGTTTAGCAGCATAAGGCAACTGCTAACTTTATAGTTTTACTACCCACGGAGTCAGAAACTCTTCTCGTGTTACGAAATGCTAATTCTCATTATCTCAAAATCTGGGAATATTACGGAAAGTGGGTTAAACGATGCTGATTTAAGTTAACATAGGGATTAGAAACATAAGTGTTACTTATTAGGAACCTGCAGTGCTTGTTACTCTAGTAAAATCAGATTGTTTAACATATAAGCTATGAACCTGTTTACAAGTAAGTTATTTGTGATTTGTTGATCATGATGTTCTCATTTGGTGAAGTTGTGTGAGACGATTGCTTTTGCGATTATTGGGATTAGAATAACCCACATTGTTCCACAAATCATCGCACTAATTTCCGACCTATCTTCTCGGATATACGCAGATATCTTTATTTTACTTTAGCTTTAAATATTGTAACGCTTTTGTTCAAACCTAAAACGTGTTTAGGTAATAAAATGTTTCCTCCGTTTTGTTAGGAATCAGTTATATTTTATATATTTTCTAGCTACAAAATACTTATGTTCTACCGTGGAGGCCGTGGAGCGACCATAATCCTAATTTCACAATATCCTCCTGCCAGCTTTGATAAGTATTAGTTATAATTCAAGGACGAATCATGTAGGCAAAGTGGTATAGTTAACGTACCAAACATTCACTACTGTTTATGGTTTCTTGTTATTAAACTTACTTACGAAAGCCTTAAAGAGCAAGAAAGATATTATTGTGACATTATTTATTGATTGGTTATTACATACACACACGAGCACAAATACACACTAAGACACATTTATTCTTGAGCAAATAAAATACTAGATACAGCTTTATCTAAGTTGCTCATTGCTTCTTTAAAGTTCTGGATATATATTATTATTCTCTTTATACTAGTAGGTAAACGGGAATTATAAACTTTCATGGCACCTGGATCTTCTTACTATGTGAATCATCTTTTCTATGTGTCAATGCTCTATTTATCACTTCACTCAAAACATCTTCCAGACCTTAGAGATCGTTTTAAGAGAACAGTAGCCAAAACAAAAATCCGACAATTTGTTATTTGTCTTTCCTCTTACCTTGAAAATAATAAAAAGACAAAAAAACACTTTTGATATGTATAGTGAATGGTCGTATTGGACTAATTGCCTGAAGGTGTGTAGTGATTCAAATCGTGCTGTAGAAGATGTTATAACGTTTGTTTTTTGTTCACACTATTTTGATAACATTGTTAACAACTGCAGTAAACAAAAATTTAAAAATCGTTGACTTGGAAAATGAGTGGAAAAGAAGTAGATTGGCAATAATAAGGAATATTTAATATTTTGGATTTGTAAAAATACAGTAAAAAGATTTATGCTATGAAGCAGATAAATTTTTTGAAAAATTCATCTGAAAAAATTTACTTTCTAAAATCTAAAAAAACAGGTAAAACTTAATAATATAAAACTCAATAAGTTTTACACCATGAATGGCGATAACTTAAATTGCTCCCTAAGTAGGGCCTTGAACCTTTTTATTTGTGTATTTAATAGTTATATGCGATTAAATTTAATAAACCTTCTTTAGTAATGTGTTATAATAATAAATTTAGTTAGTAATTATTAATAAGTTAGTTAGTTAGTTTGTAAATTAGTTAGTAATTAATAATATAAATTAAGTTAAAAAATAAATTTTGCATTTAAAAGCTAATTGGATTTTAAAGGGTATTCGAACCCTCTGGCAGTTTGACGTTTCAATATCCCACTCTTTAAAGTCTTCTGTATTATTTTTGTACGTTTATTGGTTTGTAAATCGTGTATAAAAGTATTAATGTGGGTTACAATTGTAAAAATATGAAATTTATTATAACATGTTACAGAATACAGCAGTTGTATTAGTTATTAATGTTTTCGTTTAAAAGTTTTTCTACGACGTATCCATGGAAGTTATAGATGTGTTATAATATATTATTAATTTAGATAAGTTAGTAAAATATTAAATTAATAATAATCTACCACTTTTTACTTCATTGGTTACAAAAATTTGAGTTTCAAGTTAATGGAGCACGAATAATTTGCCTAGAGCAGTATTGAGAGTCGGTACGGTCACCTATTTAATACAATAAGAGTAATGGAGTAGTGGTTCATAGCCGGTATTTTACTCAGTTATATAGTTATAATTTTTTTTACTATTTTGTAGATACAAGTTCAACCCAAAATTATAGTTTAAATTAAACACGGCTACTGGTGCTGTATATATTAAACCATTCCAATCAATACTAACTAATATATTTTCGAAATAACAAAATAATAATATTTTAAATTCTCTAAATTTTATATTCTGTTCACGGATTAAATACTATTTAACATGAATTCCATGTATAAACAATATTTTAATTGAATTAATGCATTAGTCAGAAAGGGAATCCCGATAAGCTGTATATTTTGAATCTCGCATAAATTTGGACTATGTATTTATCCTAAAGACCACATCCTGAATAGATAAACTAAAATACTATACTCCTGGCTAGTCCAAGAGGTTTGATATTTTTAATCGGCTCTTTATGAACTATTAAATTTAATAATCTGCTATTGAACCATAAGTTTATAAAGTGAGATTTGATTAGGTTTCTGTTTGTAACGGCATTTTCAATCTTGCAGTTATATTAAAATGTGTGCATTGTGATTCCTTTGAAGGGATACCTTTTGATCTATAATATAATGAAAATGCATCTTTTTACTTCTAGTGGATTCTAAAAATAAGTGTAATATTAATATTCCATTTAATCATAAGATTACTTTTCTTTTATTTTAATAGGTAAATAACTGTATTATTTTAGTGTATTCGGTATACTTTAGTTTTAAATTTCATTTGGCAGGTTTAATTTTCAGTCAACATAACTACTACTGTTAAACCTTGACCTAAAGCAATTCTGTTTTGGGACAATTAGTTTCCCGACCTCATGTGCAGATGAAGAATCTAACATCTTTCTGCTGATAATTTTTTCCAAGAAAAGACTAATGTTATTTAATACATAGATCTAGAGCAAGTTGTGAATACGTAATACGTATTCTCTATGAAATTTGGTTACGAATTAAAAAAAAATAAATGCAGTATATTTACTTTAGTAAATATCCTCCCGCTTAAGATTGTTACTTGATATAGTAGCTGGTGTAAACAACTAGTGTAAAAAATGCTGGAAATTGATAGAGAGGACTAAATGGAATTTATTTTAATAAAATTAACTAAACAAGATAGTAAATAAACAAGGTGTTCATAACACTGTTTACCTTGCAGCCTGGAAAAGGGCAATCACTTTGTAATAGTAATACGTTTTAAGTATTTTCTCATAAAATTAATAGTCATCACATGAGTTTACGTCATCCCATAAATACACGTGATAAATAGAACTAAATAATGTTTAATGCTTCTGTGTGATTGAATTTCGGTAAACAACAACCATGCTAATTGATTAATTGGCAATTACTCAGTTGACAGATCATGTAATTGAGTGGCAACCAAACACTGGTTCCGAAACACTCGGGGCCAAATTTGATAAAACAACTGCGTTAATATTTCCGAAATTATTTTACAGTATTTTTTTACAATAGTTTCAAAAATTTTACATTAATAGCTAGCTATACAACATCATTTTAGTAAATTTAAATTAAAAAAAATTGTAACGTTTCGCAATCATAGGCCTTATCTGCACTCGGAAACGGGACTGATCACCCCGTTTAGAATTAATCAGTTGCGGTGCGCGCCCGTAATTGTCCGACACCGTAAGGTAATGATTAGCGAAAATGGTCGGATATTGCCGCTCTCCACTTACCGGCGAATCTAAAAATCCGTAGATTGACCCAGTAGCCAAGCTTGACCTAGATGGCGCTATTATCAGCCGTGATGTACTCAACAGTCGTTAACGAGCAAGGACCACGTTGTGAAGAAAAGTTGAAGTTCGAGGATCATCGTTTGCCACCCTCAGGTCTTCTCGTCGTCTTGTAATTATTTCGAGGATTTTCTTGGACTCTGAGGGTTCTGGTCGACGACACAAGTTTGGCTGTGACGTGTTACCTTGCATCCCGGTCGGCCGGCATCGTCTCTTCACACCTGGATGACCTTGACACGCCACTATCGCCCCAGGACGGACCTTATCAGACTTCAACCGATAAGTCTAACTCTTAATTACAACTTTCGACCGTATCGGTGACCTCTATTCCTTTGTGTGGGACACATAAACAGACTCAGTATTTGCCACTTTAAGAGTGAAGTTATCTGAACTAAGCTGAATAGTATATTGGCTGTTTCCCTAGTCTATAATATTGTCATTTTAAACATGTATTAATTGTTCTATTTATTCTCTGTTAAGATATATATGTGTCCTATTTATTATTATTTTCTCGGTGGCCACCGCCAATTATCTATGTATTGGCTAGATTTATTTTGCTCGAGCCAACTAGTACATCCTATCATTTAGCATAGTTAGAGCCTATTTGTTTGAAAAGTATATTTATTTATAGCTGCATTATTAGGGTATAGGTCTGTTTTGCTTCAGCGAACTGTTCTCATTAATTTAGCAAGGTTTACTTTTATTTTGCATGAACAATATACATATATTGGATATTCATATGGTATTAACCTGTAGCTGTCCAGCTCTTTTAGTTATAGATAAGCTCGATTTGCCTGTGTTTATGTTTATTAGGGCATGAACTCCTGATGCATGTGATTTCTTTTGGGTCTATTTATTGAGTGGCTTTTACTTTCTATTGCTTTGGCATTAATTTAAGAAATTCAAATTATCGAAACAGGTGCCTCATTGATTAATCCTCTCTGCTCATTCAGTTACCAGAATTGTGTTGACTTGCACCACAGATTGTAGATATTAACATTCGATCATTTTAATCCAAGCAATCGATATTATTAATAATCTGTCAAAGTTAATGAAGAGCTGAGACTAGTTGTGTACTGGGTAGTTTAACTTTAGTATTGATTATAAGTTATACAGTAGGTAGGTTCCATGGGGTCGACCTAGACCTGATCTTAGTGATACTGTGTAAAAGCCGGCCTTACCCTCCCGACCCAACAGCGGAGCGAGAATAATATTCCTTTACTTCTCTAACCCTAAGGACATTTCATCTTCTTCCGGCGTCAGGGATAGTTTCCTCATTCTCCCCCTGTGTGTGTATCTTGCAAATGAGGTGGCGCCCTAAAGACCATTCTATTATATAAGTGCTAAACCTTCTAGGACCACTGACCCCGACCCATCTCTGAGCTAGCCACCATATTGTTTCATGAGTGAGGTAACAAAATGGCGCCCAACGTGGGGCCTAGCTTTTAATTTATTTTATATTTAATTTGTGCGGTAATTTTGTAAATTGTAAATATTGATGTGTTTGGGACAAGGTTTCTCGTTGAAGTTAGTATTTTGAACTGTACTGTATTTGTGTATGGATTTTTCGGTTAATGTTTTGGAACTTGGTGTCTGCACTCAACATGACGGCCTATCACTTAAGAAAGGATGAAGTAGAGTATGAGCTCCAGATTAGGGGAGTTGATTATAAGGGCAGTGCTGGAGAATTGAGGAAGCGGCTTGCTCAGTGCTTTTCAACATATATAGGTGTTAATAAAAGTATTATTAACCAATTAGATACAGAGGAGGAACTTGAGAAGTGCGAAGAAAAGTATGGAGATCTGGGTTCTTTGGTGGACGAGTATGATGGTAATGGCAAGGATCGAGAATTCCAGAGACTTCATGATAGGCTATATCATTTATACATCAGGATTGAGAGAATACCGATTGCAGCGTCTGCCAATGATGACATGGAGCAGCGTAAAACCGATTTGTTGACTAAGTCTAAGAACCTTTTACAGTCACTCCAGGGATATAAGAAGACAGCGGAGGAAGAGCAGAGTACAAAGATAGGGCCGAATGTGGATTGGAGTAACGGAGAGCTGCCGAAGAAAATCGTGTCGGAGAATCCCTATACCTTTTGCAAGGCTGATGTTGTTTCTTCCAAACCTCGTATCAGCGTAGCTGAGATCCCTACAACAGCTTCTGTGTCGGCGGGTCACACTCAGAATGTTGAATCTTCCTTAGTCAACAGGAGGTATTTTGGGACAAAAGCAATTCCTGTATATAAATGGGGTCTGAAATTTGACATTGATTCTGAACAAAGTGTGGGAGCATTCTTGGAGAGAGTTGAGGAGTTAAGGACATTTCATCTTCTTCCGGCGTCAGGGATAGTTTCCTCATTCTCCCCCTGTGTGTGTATCTTTCAAATGAGGTGGCGCCCTAAAGACCATTCCATTATATAAGTGCTAGACCTTCTAGGACCACCGACCCCGACCCATCTCTGAGCTAGCCACCATATTGTTTCCTGGGTAAGGTAACAACATCCATCCTGAAATGGAACGTAAATGTGTCATGATATCAATAACGGTTTTCTTTCTCATAATGCTATAATATAATAATAATAGTAAATTTCCATTCTTTCGTTATATACAAAGATCAGGTCTTTTACAGTAGTACCGTTTTATTTGAATCTTAAAAATATATTAGATACTACTTAAAACAAATTGAATCAATTATAATTCCTATGGAAAATTATGTGTTGCGACCACACACAACCTTTACTATTACAACGATATTTTCATCCAATAGTAAAATTAAATGTGCTAACAGTTTATTTTTTAGAAGCATGACTGTTTCTTACATAACATGTGTTTTCAATACAGTTTGTATTGAATAATTAAGTTATGATAAATATAAAGTTTAATTAAATAAAATAGATAATATCTATTTTGATTAAATTATAATTAATAAGGTAAAATAGTTCAAATTTTTTAAAGGTAATAATTTTGCACTTTTACGGAGTTTAGAGTATTTTTAAATAACATACAGAAAGGCAGAAGGGAAACTAAGGTAGGTAACTATATATCATACTTAATATGATATTCTTACCTGATAAATCAAACTGTGCAATTGATTATACAAATTTATAGACACATTTTATATTTTGTTCCATGTATGGAGGTTTAATTTATTTACTTATTAATTTTAATTATTATTTATTTATCAAGATAATTGATAGATGTGATAAACCGAGCTAATGATAGATAGTTATGATGATTAAGAAGATCATAACCGGTCACTAACATTGTCGCTTCATCCTATTAATTGATTCTAGTCACTTCAATATTGTGACTGTTCTTTAAACTTACTTAATTATCACTTTGCTCTATTAATTTAAATAAATCTGCATATCAGATCTGCATTATGAAATAATTTATGATTCTGCACCAAATTTTACAATTTTCTGTCTCTCAGGCCACCCTTACGACGTCTAAAAACCAAATTGACGTTTTGAATAGAAATTCATATTACATAAGCAGCAAAGAGTTCGATGATGGTAACTACAACTAGACGTGATTTATTTGAGACCCAGTGAATATTTTTGCATCGATATTGTGGGTAACTGTCATGGAAAGATCAACGCAAAATAAATTTGTAAAAATTACTGAACAAAAGTTAAATGTATCATGCGGCAAGAAATACAGAGAAAGATTTTATCTGTAAATCTTTAGTTTTGCATGAAATTTTATCTCTACTTACACAAATGAGTACTATGATAGTACAAGAAGAAATATGGAATTTTCCATCGTGTTATTGAAGTCTAGACCAATAGTCAATAGGCTGAATAATGTTATCTGTATTTTAAATATTATGTCTTGTATGGTTGTCAGATCTTCAGAATGAAAAGAACTATAGAAATAATGCTAAGCTCAACTAAAGCGAAACTTGCTGCATTAAACGTGGAACAAAATAAAAAATACTAGATTAGTGTACTTGTTTTACTTTCGTTCGAATAAATTTGGTTTAGCCATAGTGAAAATTTTTACGTTGCTCTTTTGAGCAACCACGTTAGTGAGAATATAATAGTGTAAATGAATTTGTACACTGAATACAATCATATTACACTTTTATATGTGACTTATACATTTACAATTGTCATGTTGCAAGCATGTTCAGAGAAGCCTGGTAGGTTACACGTGGTGTAATGATACATACTGTAATCTTTCGCGTCTATATTTCCTTTTTATTTGTTGAAAACTGATTTCCAAACACAATGACTTTCTGGAAAATTTGATTAATCAATCGGATTGCCTTGTGTTTAAGAGAAGACACATGCAGAATACACGACTTTATTTGGTCTAACCAAAAGTACTCATCAGCCGTGTGTTTCTGTAGACATGTTTATTTAACAGAGCCGGCTCACCGTAATTGCCTCAACAATTTGTTCTGTAGCACAAACGTTTACGTGGAACTGTAGTTAGATTATACACTACCGTATTTATTAATTCATTTGTTACATTTAGGCATTCTGTTTTGTGCTGTAGAAAATAATTTAAAAATAATATACTTTCCTAAAAGTAAATTTATACGTTCCTAAAAGAAATATATACGTGACTTATAAAATTAGGACTTTGCCGCTGTCACTATTGGATTGGGGACAGACTATGTGGTATTATTTTTGTTTATACGATGCGTATCTACGATGGGTTTATTATTTAGCAGGGCGCTTGTAGCTTGTGTAACCTATTATTTCCAGTATTTATAATGCTGACCTATTCTCTTTAGAAGGATTTCCATTATTTTAGAATTATGAACTACATAAAACTGAAAACTGACACATATAATCAATTACTTCTATTACTTGTCTGAAGAGATCCAAAAACAGTCGGCGACGGAGTATGAAGAAGCTCGAAACTCCCCGCATTGTTTCGACATCATAGATACCCAGACTACAAAAAGTAGTACAATATAGGTAAGAAATTATTCCAATTGTTTCATCAGGTACATAATTGAGTGCACTACAATGAAGATCCCAAAGAACGGTGGAGCAAACCTTCTACATATAACGCAGCTATAGTGGGAAGAGTTGATGATGTTGAGTTTAGCTCCAATTCACCTTCCTCTTAAGTGCAGCATCTAAAATCTAAAGTTATATTCGTCTGAAGGGATCCAAAAACCGACTGTTTTGAATCTCTTCAGATAAACATGACGTCAGTTTTCAAGACTAAGTCTGCAACAGCATCAGATTTGAAATGTTTAGTTTGTGTAGATACTAACTGATTGGTGTTAATGTATTTCTTATAAATTTTGTCGGCTGAAAGTTTATATATATATTACAATTTGAATACTTCAAAGTGTGTAATGTATATGTCAGTTTTCAGTTTTTATGTAGTTCACAATTCTAAAATCATGGAAAAAAATATATTACACAACTCTATTTGCAAATATTTTAGTTGTAGATATGTTATCTATTCAGGAACATTATAAAGATAATCAAAATTTTTATTATCAGTTAAATCTTTTAAAGATGGCAAAACATACGAAAGTTATGACAAATATAATTCATCAACGATGCGTTATGTCGAGAGTGCTATCCCGTGTATTTTACGGTTGATTATCCAGTCAGAATTGAACAATCTACCACTCCGTGGCAGCCAACTTACGTCATTCGCACATTGCTGGTCTAAAACATCTCTTGAACGTAAACAAAGTATCTCAGCCAGCCAAGAGGTTTCGATTGCTACTTTTCAAGATAAATATTAGCATGAAAGGCTCTATGTAGAAAAAATATTACTCCAGCTCATTTCCATATATTCATAACTAGTAATATACGCAGACACAATTTAAGACATCGGTGGACCGATAAACTGACGGTCTCTGAACTTGCCCCATACGCATTAAGTAGCTACCCAGAGAATAATTGGCATTATTCTACAGATTTCCATTTTCGTCTTGGATAAAATCCTTTTTTCAGATTTAAATTAATTTAGAATGGATTGTAGAATGCGGAAAACAATTGAGCGTAATTCATGAATACATAAGATATTCAAGATTATTGAGTACAAAATGACTCTGGCCATTGAGTCTTCACCTTGCTGGTTTTTTAGATGCTCAGAAATAGCCGTCATTACAATTTTTATATGACGTTTATTGGCAACTATAGTTGAAATCATGTAAGGAAGTTGTTGTAAAAAGAACTTTTAGTTTAGATTTTCATAGACATTAAGTGATTGCTTCGATTAATCATTTGAGTACAATTCAAAGTTATAACTTCTAAACCTATTTTGTATATATTATGTGTACATAAACACTGGAATTTTATTTATACAACATTTGTTTCAAACACTGAAAAAAGAAAGAAATTTAAAATTAAATAACAAAAGCCCCAGGCATATATTATGGAGCAGGTGCAGTTATTAGAAGTGAATTTTAACCGTTATAATTTCAGGAAGTCCTAGGACGAACTAGGATAATTTTCGGCAAAACCAGAGATGTATATTTTTAGAAATCATTTTTAACTGAATAATTTATCTTTCATTTGTACAAAGTAGAACTTAGCAAACACGTGTTTTTAATTGAAGACATTGAGTGTAGTCTATACAGCATACATTCTCAAATATAATTGATAATATATCGGTTCATTATTCCATTATCTTACTATTAATTTCTGTAAAGATGATCTATTTTGCACTAAACTAAACCCAATCCAAAAGAAATAATTAGCAAGTTTTAGTAAAACATCTGAACACTTCACACATTGAATAAAAATTGTATCTCACTGTTTAATTCTTTGTAAAATATTAAATTAAACAAAAAATGTTTTAACATAATATTTCAACTACAAATACAGACTATTTATTGTATGTTTTACACCTAAATTTCAAAAGATTGTTATACCACATATAGACTTTGAATTATTAAAATATAAATATTAAAGAAAGGAACGAAAATGAAATTAAACTAAAAAGATCGAATCAATTTATAAAAATCTAGCAGCCTGTTAAACGGAATCATGCATATTGATCAGTATTAGTGTGTAATAGTATTTGATTGGTAAAATTGAGACAATTACAAATAAAGCTATACCCTTCCCTATCTTATTATATCGGATATCTATGAATGGTAGTTACGGTTAAATATCTGCTAAATGAAAATGGTTATTCCCCGTTATATATATTTTGAAATATTTAGATGCGGTCAAACCCAGAATTTACTTTGTATCAATATACCAGCCCCGTACACAAAAGAAAGTTACTGTGATTAATTATTGTTATTTAATACATCTGCAATTGACCTCTCAGGTAGATTTAATTAAAAATGATAATAACCCAAGTGTTAGATCTAAGTAATATACGTTAAAGAATCCCGGTAGGTGAGAAAGTCGTATATGTTTCCTATAAATTAATTTAAACAAAATAGCAGTAATACACTTTTTTCAAGTATGGCAAGCATTAAATTAACAGAAGCAGCGTTCCCGTCCTAAGCATTGCTAAGTGTACTTCGGTTTTGTTACAGTACCCACATCATACATACACTTAAGAAAGTCGGTAAATTAAAACGTATAGAATAAATTACTAAATTATTATTATTATAAGTAGACGCAGAATCTCCATAAAAATGTAGTGATGTAACTTTTTTTCCCAGGCTGCGATCATTTAACCAACTCACAACGTATCATTACAAATATTATTTTTGATTCCACTTACTTTCAACTTTCACTTGCTTTTAACTTTCCTTATGATTTGATCCCATGGAAATTTTTACTATGTAACATCTTGATTCCCTTTGAAATTTTAAAAATAAAGCATTTAATATTTTTATAGTTTAGTTGAATTATTAAATGATTATAATATATATATATATATATATATATATATATATATATATATATATAATTAAATGGACTGGTATTTTATATCTTAATGAGTAAATTCTTGTAAATATTTAGCCTTTAACTGGCCACTAGAACATTTTTACTTATATTCAGGTATCTTTAGAAGAGGTTTATAAACTAAAATTGGGCCTGAGATGTAAGTAGGCTGACATAGGCTGATAGTTAACTGCGTCAATTCGGAGTAGATAATCAACCGTAGATTACATTGCACGGCACTCTCGACATGAAACATCGTTGATGGATTATACCTGTCATACCTCTTGTTATGTTCTGTCATCCGTCACAGATTTGACCGAAAACACGTTTTTGTAGTTTTTCCTGATGTTGTGCAAAAGCCAATGTGTCTTCTATGAAATAATGCATTGACCAGAATGTTCTATTTTTTTATTGTTTAAAAGTCCTATATTATATAACATCTTTAAAATCATAAATTTTTTTAAAACTAAAAATATAGATACACATAGAATAACTAATAAAACTGTACATTTACGAGGGTCAGTCAAATACAGGACTATTATTACTATACCCAACGTCCAGGTTGTAGCAGATAGCCATGTTGCAGTAGTGGTAGGGGGCAGCCTGGGGGAGGGGGAAAGCTGCAACAATGCGTTCTCAGTGCTGTTTTGTTTGTCATTGTAGCCATGTCTGAACAAGAGGTTGTACCTGCAGTTGCGCAACGAATTATTATTAAGTTCTTGACAAACGAAGGTGTTAAACCAAGTGAAATTTTTGTTAGACTGACAACTCAGTTTGGGGATAAGACTTTATCACGTTCTCAAGTGTACGATTGGGTTAAAAATTTCAAAGGCGGACGTGAAACAGTTGAAAATGAAAGTCACAATAGGCGTCCAAGGACCAGTTTGACTAATGAGAACATTTGTGTTGTTCGTGAACTTCTTGAAAATGATCGACGCTTAACGATATATGAAATTGCCAGTGAAGTGGAAATTAGTCATGGTAGTGTGCATTCCATCGTCACAGAGCATCTGGGTTTTCGGAAAATTTGTGGAAGATGGGTCCCTCGGCTTCTGACTCTCGATCAAAAACAAACCCGGAGAGACATTTGCCAAAGGCTTTTGAATCGGCTTGAGAGATAGGGGAATGATTTTTTAAATCGCACGATAACCTGTGATGAAACGTGGGTCCATCACTACACTCCTGAATCCAAAATGGCGTCAATGGAGTGGCGAAGGAAAGACGAAACTCGCCCTGTGAAAGCCAAAACACGGTTGTCTGCTGGGAAAGTTCTTGGCACCATCTTTTTTGACTGCAAAGGCGTTTTGCTTATTGACTTTTTACACGAACGTCGTACTGTGAACGCTGCTTATTACTGTCAACTTCTTGAGCAAGCAAAAGCAGCCTTTCGGAACAAAAGGCGTAATCATCCAATCAGAGATGTCATTTTGCTTCATGACAATGCTAGGCCTCATACAGCTGCATTGTCCCAAGAGAAATTACGCCAAATTCATTGGGAAACATTGGAACATCCTTCCTACAGCCCAGATTTGTCTCCATGTGACTTTCACCTCTTTGGTCCTCTCAAAGAAGCACTTGGTGGAAACCGTTTTGAAAGTGATGAGGAAGTACAGGAATTTGTGTGCAATTGGTTCAAGATACAACCTCAAATCTTTTATGAAGAAGGGATCCATAAGCTATCCTCACGCTGGGAAAAGTGTGTGAGAGTTGAGGGAGACTATGTAGAAAAGCAGTAAAATGTAATCATTGTATTGTTTAGCTTTAATAACCGTATAAGTTAAAAGTCTTGTTTATATTTGACTGACCCTCGTATATAATTTTAAATTTATAATCAGCTAACTCTCTTTCTTATAGTCTAAAATTGAACAATGTTCTTTTGGGAATTGTCATAAATGTATTAGTAGACTGTTGACTAAAGGTCAACGAAGCCTGTCATTCGTGGGGCTGGAAAAACAATTCATATTTTTCTGTCTACCAACAAGATATCCTAAAAACGACCATCAATTGCAGGATACTCCGAAGGTTTTTTAGAAGTTAATGTTCACACTAATAATTGTATAATACCGAAAAACCTGTCTGGAAATAAAATAATTTAAACAATTGTTTTTGTTGATCATTCATTATTCTAAAATAAAGATAACCCTTTAATGTGGAGTTAATAATATAACAAAATTATCAGTATTTTTATAGTATCAAAGATAAAATATCAGAATAAAATTTTTTTAACCCTTTCAGGGCCAGGACCAAATATGAGATGTTGCAAAATTTTTTCACATATCTATCCCCTTGTGACTAGTCAAAAGTGCCAGGCTAAAATTGGCGATTTTGCAGTCTCTTAGATTAAAATTTATAACTTTTCATAAACATTAGAGAATGACCTAAAAGTTGCACCAAATTACTCGTATAGATATATACTATCAACAAAAAAATATAAAGATGTAGTTTTAAGTAATTTAAAATTTAAAAAAAAATAATGTTTTAATGGATTACATAAAAAAATTTAATTTTTTAATTTTTTTCGTAAATAACTAAAAAAGGAAAAATAATTTTACCGTAGAAAGCTATGTTATTATATTGTACATTTATAAAGGAACAACCATACAAAATTTTGTGTTATTTCTCTCATAAATAAATTTTTTATGACACATTTTGTATAAATACGCATAATTGTACTTCGCAACAAGTGATAAAGCAACTGACTCTTAACTGCAAGAAACTTAAAATAAATATTCACATTACGGATGTACCGGTAAACAGATGATTGTAGGATCCATAAGCAGTTTCAATACAGTTAAAAACACTATTTACCAAGAAATATTTACACAATTTTATTTGAAATTTATTTACACTTTTTCTATTTACAAATATGCTACTTACAATTTCACTCCCGTGAGATGGCAAATTGTCAGTCATTGTAACTACTACACACAATAGCTAAGCAGGTAACACTACTAATATTTACAACCACAAAATAAAATAATGAAGAAGAATCCAGCATACAATGGTACGATTGCACTAAAGCATAAAGAATTAACAACAATAGATCGAGTCACCTGATAATGTCACGTGACAATTACAAAATAAAAATGCATAGACCTCCAAAATAAAAATTATATTCATATTAAATATCTACAAATATACCAGGGAATAAAAAAACAAAAAACTTTAATCATTTGATGTCGTATTTTTTAAAGAAAATTACGAATATCAAGGCGGCAATATATTGCCGCCTGGCACTTTTCAGACACGATCTATGGCGGCAATATATTGCCGCCTGGCCCGGAAAGGGTTAAGAAACAAAGTATAATCACATAAAATGTAACAACGTGATACATGAAGATCAAAGCCTGTTACGCGCCATTTGTTGTGGCGTGCCACCACCTTATGTAATTTTATGAAATAAAATATTGCATATTCCAATGAAACAATTAATATTGCGAAATATGGGACCTAAATACAGACGGTTCTAAAGGGATTCATTGCCATACGTATAATCTAAATAAAACTAAATATTCCTGTTATGATATTTTATTTAACGTTTTAACATTAAGTAAACAACTATTTTTAGCACTTGTAACTTTCTCACATTATTTTTATAAAATACCGTCTTATTACTTAATGAAAAAATAAATTTCTCTATGACCATTGAATGTTGTAATTTTACAAGTCCATGGAAGGTCAGAATTTCTCAAAAAGCAATGCCCAATTTCCCAAAAACTGACTTTTATTTCAGTGCTATAAAACCTTCATTAGATTCCAAACATTACAGTTAACCACACGTGACTCAAATCAAAATCATCCTAGATTTATCTCAAACCACTTTCCCTCAGGGAAAGAAGAGAACATCTCAACTCGGAATACACGTAGAATAACTGAGGAAGTGTAAGTAGCGCACCGTACACCTGCCTCCCGACTTTAGGATGCTCGCAATTCGTTGAATATAAAACCATAACCAGTTGGATACAAAGTAACTCTATATGTAATTGTAAGTAGGTACAGTATATTAATTTGAATTATAGTCACTGTGATAATATTGTAATGCTAACCTACATTAAAATACTAATAATAATAAAATAATTATACTTCTTTCTTTTCTTACAGGCCACGAAATATTAATACATACTTCCACTCTTTTGCATTGCTTATGATAATTTGGTGTCAAGCTTTTAACAGTAATTGATTAGCGAAGTTTTCTTTCATGATCTAAATAAATAAGCTGTGACATTGACTAAATTGCGTTTTCTAATTTATAACAATATATTTTAATAGACAAAATATATTAGATATTGAGTCAAGACTTGCAAATTTTAACTATAGTACTATTACTGATGTAAAGTAGCCATGACATATATAGCAATTGCATATGATAATTGAATTATTATTGAATAATTGCAACTGTTCATTTCCATTTGAGTATGGTTATTCAGGCAGGTAGGGTAATGTGGGGTTTTGACTTCTGCAAAAGGCGGATAGGTCGTGATGCATTAACGGGCGTATTCCAGCACTGATATCTCCACTGTTATTCGCACTGACTGAAAAAAAAAAAAAAACATTTTCAATAGCATTTAGATTTAAAAAAATTATTTTAAAGACACCACTGTAAAAACTAAATGTATGTATTGGTTTATAATCTCCATTAACTAAATCTTTTTTAATGTTGCGTTACACAACTATTCAGTTGGCACCACATTTTATGATTTAAAATTACAAAATATAACTAACCTACAATGGGTTATTGAATTATGGAGACTATATTCTTACTAATAAAGATTTAACATTTCATAATTTAAATGTTGTTTTAGAATAAGTCTTTGAAGATAATAATTATTTTATAACATTTAAAAAGTATTCAAAAGGCATTAATTTTTAAACAAAGTTGCTTATATGTTTAAAGAAATTCAACGCTAAACTTGTATAAAAACATATAAATGTCACAATAAGGGATTTTGATATGAAGGTTGGAAATATCTACTATTTCATATGCATTTTCATGCTAAAAAACAGGTATTTATATGCATATTTCTTTTAAAATACACATATTGTTGATGCTTAGTATAAATGCGAACATTCTGATCCATTTTGAATAATTGGTAGTGACAGATATTCATCGGTTAAGTGTTGGGCCCCAGAAGCTGGAAAGAGACTTGTAGGCTATGTACACCAATAAAATAACTCGAATTTTCATTCAAAACTCACAAAGCTCTTAAGTTTTATTGGTTGCTACTAAATTATTTTATGTAAGTGAAGTAGAGTCCTTATCCATAGTGAGGAACCCTTTCGCAGTGATATGTCACATTGCTGATATGCAATATTACTGATAGCTACGTAATAGTTTCAGACATAAATATTAAATATATATGTTTAACAAAAATATTATACGAACTATTGAAATAAATTCGTGGGATATTCCAATATAAGTAGTCTTTTTTATTTAAAGGTTTCCTTGCCCTCATTTTTATTTAAATTATACAAAAACAAAATTATGTCAAAAGCAGTATAAAAAAATTGGAACCTTTAATATTTCGATGTGAATTGATTTGCTAAAGTATCCTACTCCTGCTTTTGATGTTAACCCATTTAGCTGAGTCTTGCCAACCTATACACCTCAGTGTAAACCCTTACTTTCAAAGGTCTGTTCACTATATTCCCTTATTTTGTATCTATATCCATTCGTGCATTATTTTATTTGCCATTTATAAAGGTCATGGGTATGCTAATTTCCTTAAAATTTCGTCTCGGACAAAATGGCGCTTTGAATGATGACATACTGCGTTTCTATTTTTCTTACACTATTATAAGCATAAAACAAAAATGAAATAGTTTGTATCCATCACTGCAAAATTGTATTGTGCACGATAAATTACGTGGAAAATATATTTACAGTTTTTAATAGTTCTTTATAAAAACAGATAAGAAAAAAATACAGTTAAGGAGGATATTTTCTTTCAATATTTTAAAAGAAAAGGGGCAGTGGGAGAATTATAGTAATTTATATTGTTAATAAATATTACACTAAACTTCAATGTATAAATTAAGAAATACAAATTAATACTCAGTCTCGGTTTGAGTGGTGGAAAGGAAAGTATCCAAATATATAAATCCATGCATTGGACTGTAACTTAATTTCGTATTTGTATATGAGGTCTGGTATTATTAGTAAGGTTCTAATTACAAATTAATAAAAATATTATGTATTAGTTATAATGTAAAATCGATTATTATTATGTCTTAAGTCTCTTAAAACTGTAAAACAAGTATACAGACTGTATTGACTGGGAATTAGTGATGGATCTTAATTGAGGGACTGGACAAATTTAATTTTTGTCTGTTTGTCAGACAGCATACTTCAAATTCTATATGAAGCTTCATTTCCATATAGACAACGAGTTAAAATATGGCGCATGTCAATCCATATGATGTGGCAGGTCCTTAGTCGACATTTATACGTCGTTCTATTGTGTAGCCATGGTACCAATGAGAAAATAGCTGGGTAAATGAAACAACCTGAGTAAAATGGTATGAGATTTTAACATCTGGCATAGTAGCCATGGACTTGAAATGTTACATGCAACCTCAGTGAACATTGTTACTCTAAACTTGTTGTGGTGCATTGCTACCTTAAAAAAGAAGTTGATAATCTGAATAGAGCTCTTAGAAGCCTACTTGTAAAATTCCACCGATAATGTCGTATATAAAACATAATATTGTTTTAACCCGTATAGTTTGTTACAGCATTCGGGTTTTAATATTTTAAATAACTTATTGGCGAGTATGTATGAACATAATGGTTTTATATTTCCAAACGCCACTACATATTAACAATTATTCCGACTCAGCTTTTCAATAACACAATCTTCTGTTGTGTGATAAACTAGCGCGTCCATAATGCACATCATTGTTAAGGCCTTATATATACATTTTATATTAGTTATTGCTTTCCATCACCAAAGAGCTAAGTTATTTATTAATAAAATATGATAAATATTATACTAACGCATATAGTAACGTAAAATGTTAGAAGTGTGATGGTTAAATTACTCTTTCTAAACAGATATGTAAGTTGCATATATTTTTTATGGATCTTCCTGATCCGTAAAAATTATTTAATTATTATATTCTTTAATTTCTTTTAAATTGATAAATAAAGAATATTCTTACTCAAATAAGAAGATTAAATATGGGTTTTCCAACAACAAACACATTTTATCTTACGACTTAAGTAACTTTGTATTCGGAAGCAACTTACATATATAAGGGGTTATAGATATAGAAATTCAACTGCAGAAGTCCAAGGGGGAAATATTCTTTCATTTGAATGCTACATAAGCTCTGAAATTTTACAGCTCATCAAACATATATGCGGCAATAAAACAGGTAAGTCATATAAAGAGAGAGTTGATAGGACACAACCAACGGCAAAGGAAATAGCAGGTTAAATACATTACATACATTTTAAGTAAGAATTCGTTAAACCACAGAAACAGTTAAAACCCGTACCAAATAAATAAAATTAAATACATAGATAGTGCTAAAATAGCAGAAAAGTTTCGTCATACTCCTCAGCGGTATGTGAAATGCCAATAATTGTTCTTTATTATGTTATGTGGTTTTATTATCATTTTGATTCTACTCTATCCAATATCAAAAGAAAGTTTTAATTTCCATTAACCTTCGTTATTAAACTAAACCAATACACAAATAACAATAATATCTTCTGAAATAAGAAAATATACAATTGTACAAGTTTTAAAATATTTTCATATAAGATTGTTTTATAAGATGTATAATAAATAAAATAAAAAATAGGCAATAAAAAATGCTTTCTTCTGAAGAACTGGTCGGTATATTGTTATTACTATAATTCATGAACCTTTTCCATTATACATAATTTATCTCGCTGTAAGCATTAATCGCCGTTATGTAAGGGAAATATTTTAAATGTCAATCACGTGGATTGTTAGAACTGAAATATTTATTGTTTAACTTAATGAGTTATCTATACCAATTCAATTTTTGTTTTGTATATTATCCTTTATATATGTAATTGCAAAACTGTGTTCTTCACTGAAAGAAAATATATTGAATTCTATATATTCAAATTTGTATTAAACTTATCGGAATGGTCGGTAGTTTCTTGATTGATTATTAATATTAGCTATTCAAATTTATAATTTTTTGATAGAAACATATAGATTATGAAAATACATAAAATAGTTATCGTTTCATTGTCTCAAGAACACGCTGAATATACACATCTGAAGTATATTAATCGATTTTAATAATTTTTGAGACCAGAATAATCTAAACAACAATACATCCCTAGGTTGAGAGTCCAGTTGTTTATGAAGTGATTCATTTTGGTAGCCTCCTAGAGTCCAACTAAATTTTAAACTTTAATGGCTTTTAATTTATGAAACTGCATATGGTTTTCATCTAGAAGACATGAAAAGTGTTATATGAATTAAATTTTGTGTAAATATAAATATTTTATATTTAAGAACCAATTATAACTTATTCATTTCCTGTACGTATATATTTATACAAGCACGTTCAAATGTATCGCTTTCGAGAATATGTGGGAAACACGCTAGAATAAAAAGTTTCACTGAGTTCTTACCAGCAAATTTTCATAGGAATTTCAAGAGAATAGTTTCAATAGGCTGAATTAAAGTTTTTGTAAGTCGTTTAATGTGAATAGGTTTAATGGAAACAGTTTTATATTATATACCATGGCAAAATTGTAAATAAGAGCAAAGGATTAAGTTATAATAAAAGAAAATTGTTATTACGGATTAAATTATAATCTATATTTTCAGTACGTAATAGTTATATTACATTGAAGCGCGAATAAAAAGACTTATAGGACAATGGTTCATTGTATTTGGTATGAAGCCTGCTATGTATATGTGCAATTTTTATTAACTAATACTATTGTATTTCAAGTTATTATTATTAGACCTCTAGATAATTGTAATTTTTAGCATATAGTAATTTAGTAACATATTTTTTAAGTTTATTAGATTTTTTATAATTATATTCTACTAATTGATTCACAGATATTGGCGTATTCTTTTCTTAGTCTTTGTGACATTATGAAATGTCTAAAATATTGTGCCTGTTCCTGTTCATCTACAATATGTGACATGCAGTGTCTCTGTTGTCAACTTTGGCGTGGCACCATTAAGTCAATTGTGTGACATTGGGTCGGGGAATAGGTTTGTAGTCTAGTTAAGAAATTGTATGGTTAGTATTTGGTTACCCAGATATACTGTTAATACAGTAGGACACATTTCATTAAACTTTAAATAATCTTACACATTACAGCCTTAGACAATTACTACAGTGTAGACTTGTTGAACTGTTATATACTAACTGCCACTCTCAGCTATGCGTTTAAACTGTAAACCTCTCACAGCAACTGTTTGTGTAGTGTCTGAACATAAGACCAAACATTACTGTACTTTCCTGAAAATAAACAGTAAATAGGTAACATCAAAGCTAACTTGTACTCAAAGGACAACACCCAGTCCTGGGGTTATACCGTAAACCTCTCACTGTAAATGATGTGTAGTGTCTAAACATTGGACTAAACATTATGTTCCACACTACAAACAGTACATAGGTAACACAATCCATAACTTGTACTCAAAGTATACCCCGTCTATATGTGAGACAACACTCAGCTCTCGGGTTATACCGTAAACCTCTCACTGTAAATGATGTGTAGTGTCTAAACATTGGACTAAACATTATGTTCCACACTACAAACAGTACATAGGTAACACAATCCATAACTTGTACTCAAAGTATACCCCGTCTATATGTGAGACAACACTCAGCTCTCGGGTTATACCGTAAACCTCTCACTGTAAATGATGTGTAGTGTCTGAACATTGGACTAAACATTATGTTCCACACTACAAACAGTACATAGGTAACACAATCCATAACTTGTACTCAAAGTATACCCCGTCTATATGTGAGACAACACTCAGCTCTCGGGTTATACCGTAAACCTCTCACTGTAAATGATGTGTAGTGTCTAAACATTGGACTAAACATTATGTTCCACACTACAAACAGTACATAGGTAACACAATCCATAACTTGTACTCAAAGTATACCCCGTCTATATGTGAGACAACACTCAGCTCTCGGGTTATACCGTAAACCTCTCACTGTAAATGATGTGTAGTGTCTGAACATTGGACTAAACATTATGTTCCACACTACAAACAGTACATAGGTAACACAATCCATAACTTGTACTCAAAGTATACCCCGTCTATATGTGAGACAACACTCAGCTCTCGGGTTATACCGTAAACCTCTCACTGTAAATGATGTGTAGTGTCTAAACATTGGACTAAACATTATGTTCCACACTACAAACAGTACATAGGTAACACAATCCATAACTTGTACTCAAAGTATACCCCGTCTATATGTGAGACAACACTCAGCTCTCGGGTTATACCGTAAACCTCTCACTGTAAATGATGTGTAGTGTCTAAACATTGGACTAAACATTATGTTCCACACTACAAACAGTACATAGGTAACACAATCCATAACTTGTACTCAAAGTATACCCCGTCTATATGTGAGACAACACTCAGCTCTCGGGTTATACCGTAAACCTCTCACTGTAAATGATGTGTAGTGTCTAAACATTGGACTAAACATTATGTTCCACACTACAAACAGTACATAGGTAACACAATCCATAACTTGTACTCAAAGTATACCCCGTCTATATGTGAGACAACACTCAGCTCTCGGGTTATACCGTAAACCTCTCACTGTAAATGATGTGTAGTGTCTAAACATTGGACTAAACATTATGTTCCACACTACAAACAGTACATAGGTAACACAATCCATAACTTGTACTCAAAGTATACCCCGTCTATATGTGAGACAACACTCAGCTCTCGGGTTATACCGTAAACCTCTCACTGTAAATGATGTGTAGTGTCTAAACATTGGACTAAACATTATGTTCCACACTACAAACAGTACATAGGTAACACAATCCATAACTTGTACTCAAAGTATACCCCGTCTATATGTGAGACAACACTCAGCTCTCGGGTTATACCGTAAACCTCTCACTGTAATTGATTGTGTGGTGTCTGAACATTAGACTAAGCTTTAGCTATGTCTAATTCACTATGAATTAGATATTTCGTATTGTTGCCTGTAATTGCCTGACTGTTATAATATTATTATAACAGTCAGGCAATTATATCATTATATTATTATCATTATATATAATTATATCTGGCAATTAGTTCAGCCTGACTGAAATAATATTATGGTTGGTATTCGCTAACAGCAAGTGACCCTTTAAGCCAGGAATAATATTTCCAAGAATCAATAAAGTAAAAAATCAATCATAACTAAAGTTTTTAGTAACCTATTTTAATTTTAAATTAATTTACCTTGACTAGAAAAACACATACGTTTAAGCCAAAAAACAACGTTTAAGGTTCTACCAATTTAAAATTTGCATTTTTCAATATTTTTATACACAAAAGTGAACGAACGGCATTATGGATTTTTTTAATAATATGAAAGATTTGAAATTGCCCTTTTTGTATTTTGCCCTCATACATGAACTATTCAGCGGATTGAACTGGTGATAATTCAGCGGAAATTCTTAAGGTGATAAATGTAGGTATTTCGAAAATACCTATGGTCTACGCCGTACTAGTCTCTAAAACAGCGAAATCACAATCTAGGAAGTTTGTGTTGTATGAATTGAAAGAGCCTGTTAAATGCAATCAAATATTCTTTTTAAACATTATATTATGACAGCACGACTACTTTTAAATGTATTTAACCAATATTTTCAATTTACTTAAATTTGTACATTGAAATAATTTTCTACAAACTTTATTTAAATAATAATAATAAATTAACGTTTTAATAAATAAGAGTTATAATTGGGAAGGGTAGTGTTTGGGTACAGCGAGTAGAATAAGAATCAATCTACTAAACTTTAGTAACTGAATGAATATTGTTTAAAAAAATGAGAATAATTGAGTCGTCAGACTTCACATTAGATTGCTTCAGTTGGAGTTTTTATACTGGCTTACAAGTTACCTAAACAAGTTAGAAATGTTACTTATGAGCAATGACAGCGAGGCAACATATGGATTTGAAAATATTTCATCTATTCACCAAGTTTTTCAAAATTGTATTACCATTTTAATGGTGCAGATAAATTAATGTTCAATTATCATTTTGTAATTAAACTGGTGTAATAATATTTCTTAACACAAATTATTGCATATTTATGTTTAATGAAATACCTGACATTAAAATTGACCTGATGAGAAAGCTAATACGGTATTTGCTAATAATCACTACATTAACATACCACTTCGTGTTAAATTCAACTTCATCTTTAAAATCCATTACCAATTAAGTCAAAATACAGTTCAATCCACATTTGAATATCTCCTCTTGAGATGCATTGTCCAAAATAATTTTAGCAGAGACAATAATTAGAAAGAACCTGCGTATCCATACGGACAAGTGAGGCAAAGCTCCTAATCCTAATTTCTAGTTCCCATCACTTCACTCTTCAATGAACAAGGTATACACTTTCCCACACTACAACACACTCATCTTTAGAGATAGGCTAAAATTTTTTGAAATTTAGTCCGCACAGCCACCCTCACTTTTCTGTGCAGTAGGGCCTATATGAAGACTTGGAGTGATATTACCTCAAGAATGCTTTTACTCCAAAAGAATGATATTAATGGTAAACAGGCAATCAAGATTATTTCAAGACCATCTCCATACCTAATAACATTTTTTGTTATGTGGGTTTGTGAAGAAGTCTCCATTGATTAATATGATTTATGCGAATGAAATCGCTTTATAACGCGTTTAACATTGTTCTTGTGTTCTTTAAATCAAAATGGATCAAAATAGCTTCCAGTATTGCCAACAACTAACACGGTTGGATTGGGTAACATATATTTATGGCCTATGCTTATAGTTCCAGTTTATAATTACAATTAAAATAACTATTATAACTATAACTATCAACGTATCTTTTTCTAGTTATTGTAATAAAGCAGTGAGAAATATAACTATGCTCATATAAAATTCATTTGATTGTTAATAACATTTTAAAATAGTAACATTTATAGTTGGGTTTACACGGTATGTTATATTTTATTTATATTTTAAAAAACGTGACATTATTCAACGCAGCAAATTATATTTTGCTAGAATAACGATGATTTATTAGAACAGTGGTAGTGAAAGGAAGAATTATTACCACTAGGAAATTAATCAACCAATACGAAAACAAGGTGACAACAAAGGGGTGTGCCATAAAGTGTCGGATGAGAATGGCTATTGTACTACCTAGAATCTTGAGTTATACGGTTTCCGTATTCCATTATTCACTGTTCTATTTTTTCACCACATTTTGAAAAAAAAGATTATATTAAACATGCAGGTAGAGTATGTCCTGTTTGATAGAGTATTGTGTTGTCTGGTGAAATACGAAAATAAAATTAATTATTTCGTTTTTGAAAAAGATTGTATTATTAAATTATATTATACTATGCATACTGAGTACCAATTAAATAAAAGCTTTTGAGTGCTGAATATCGTATGATGTTTATAATTATATTGATAAAAAAATATGAGTAGAAGTTAAAATAATAAAGATAAATGTAAGCCAAAACACAAGTAAAACATCATATAAGACTTGAAATATTATTGTCCCTTATTTAAAACAAAGGATATAACTAAGAAGTATAGACCATCTATAAACCACATTAAATGTATTGTAGATAGTCTATACTTCTTAATTGAAATGAAAACTTATAAAGACTATAAAATGAAATTTCAAATACTTTTATAAGGATATAGATTTATGGCTGTCAAGCCTAAAAGTTTATCCCTTTTAAAGATCCAACAAGTTGAATAATGACACAGAAATTTATAGTTTGTTAAGTAAACTATGAACGTACGTTTTTCAATCTTCGGCGTACATATGTATATTTGAATACCGTATGATTTAAGTAATATTGTTTACGTAAAGTGAGGGGGTCCAAGAACAAAGCCCTGTGATACTCCCCTCCTAATTTTTCCAGTAAACATTTTATGCCCCTCTTTTACATATTTCTGACGTCCAGTGAGGTAAGACTTAACCCAGTTAACACAACCATCATAAAACCATATTTCTTTAATTTTAAGAGGAGAAGGGATAGATTGGTATACGCAGTATAAAGCCTTAGACGAGTTAAAAAATATTTAAATGGATTTGAACAAGAGTTAGATATGAAAACCATATCGTTCACATCGTTGGCGACATCAACCTCATTCCAAGGGCAGAATAGCAGCATCAGCGAGAAGAGCGAAATTATTTATGTTGCATTACTTTCGATGTAATGTCTTTTAGTATAGATTTTGGTGCTTAGAGTTTATAAGCACACAAGATAAGATCATGCTTGGAAAGTCCAGGTGCAGGAAGTTGTCCGTTTTGCGTTGAATCGGCCGAGCTAGATACAACAATGACGTCCAGTCAGGTGTCAGTTGTAACGCTATGGGGAGTAGGTTGAAATGGGAATAAAGTTAGGTTACAAGATTTAAACATTGTAGTCAAGTATGTTTGGTTATGATCAGAAGATCCGGTCAATTTCGATTTCAGGTTGCCAGTGCCGATGGCTTATCTGTAACGAGTTATAAGGTCGATAAGTGTGTTAATATTCAGCAAGAAAGCCTATATTTGGGGCTTTATAGAATGGACTTACAAGAATATGAGTCGCATTGACACTAACTTCCAGAAACGTGTACTGTGCCCATTCCGAGAAGTATTGGACCATTATATGATAGAAGTGGATAGAACTCCACCATCATGCTTGTACAGACCTTGTCGTTCCTAACATTGATAAAACCGGTTAGTTAGAAACCTTTGTCATTAGGAACGAGTTTTAACCAAGTATCACAACTTAAGACGATGTATAAATGAACAGAATTATATATCAAACGAAAGGCATCAATATAGCCATACAGTGACTCTGTATTAACGTGTGATGCCTGAAAACATTATAGGGATTGACAGAGCGGCAGAGAAGCGCGGGTAGGGAGGGTAGAGAGGTGTTCGGTCATGGGGTGGTTCATAACTCAAAAGTACACTAACTACAACGGTTTAAACTTTAAGTGATCATAAATATTTTGTTAATAATTGAGTAGTAGTGAAGAGTTTATTACAATATTAATTTCTCGTTCATGTTTCTCATATATTCTAATTACTAAATAACTAAATCAACTAAGCTTCTTACTCTTGGCTCTGGTACGTTTTCCTTATGTTTTACAGTAAGACTATATAAAACGATCTCGTTTTCTTTGGAAATTGACTGAATGAAGTATTTGAAACAGCATTTCCCTTTTTTCCGTTTGTAAAAGCTCGCAAACTGAAACCAATGAATTATTATTCAATAATATCATTACCATTTCAAAACGTATACCGATAGTCAAATATGTGTTGGTGGTAGTTTGTGTATTCGTGTACAATTATGATAACTTAATTATTGCATAATATAATATTCTATAATTTACTATTTATATATTTCAATCAGCTATATTCTATATTCTATTTTCACAATAAGTAAATGTAAGAATGGCGGTCAGCATGATTTAGGAAAGGCATTTAAGTATATTTATATTATATTAAATAAAAATTATTTGATTGAAACCAAATAAAATATAATGCAATTATAAAAGATATTGCACTGGTGATTCAACCATATTACACTTGAATGGTTAATTATCATCTGATGGCATTGTACTTTATTGAACTCATTGCAGCACAAAAACCGTCGTCAAAAGGATCACCAGAGTCTTCTTTTCTGTAAGTCTGTAAAGTCATCATTGGTTCTGAAAATGTTGTTGTGAGAGTACTTCAAAATAAAATGTTTCATCCCATGAATGGGACCAGGGCTAAAGAGATATTCAGATCCAAACGAACCAGCAGACTCTGGCAAATACCTGACAAACGCAAGCCAAGATCTACAGAACTGCACCTTGACAATTGTTTTTTTTTCTGTGATCTATCTGTGTGTATCTTGTACATCTGGATATCAAGTTTGTAGTAGCTTAAGAAATATTTTAAAATCGAATATGTTCTATGATATTAGGTTTTCAATTTAGTTCTAATTCTATTGTGCGGTGACTGCTTGATTTCAAACTTAAGTTGGAAGAAAAACGTTGTTGAATTATTGTAAAACAACATTTTACAAATAATTATTACAAAAATTCTGAAATTTGTAATTTACAAAATCATTTCTTAATCCTAATCCATCACCCAGATACAAAAATTTGTCAAATCTGCTCTACACTATTACAATAAAGTTTTGTGTGTGTGATTAAATACATGTCCCTTTTAATAGTTAACAAGAGAATGTCACCCATAGAAACCCGTTTAAAATACTCCAACAATTCTTAGAGGATCACAACCTGGCTGTGAAACAAATTTTATAACATTGAAACATGAAACATTTTCTTAAGAGCTTGTCAGTAACACAATGAATTGTTTTTAAATTTTTTATCTAAATCAACAGACAAGGCAAGATAAAACAAACATTACATATTTGCTAATTACAACTAAACATGTATTTTCCTGAAGGAGTTATATCTAAACAAATTTGAATAATTATTTTTGTACTGTATGTAATAAAATTTACAGAGACACTTACTTACTTTTAATTGTATGCATGTCTTATATGTCAATAAATAGGTTGAATCGGTGCAATTTAAGAAAACTATTGCTTATTTGTGTAAACGTCGTTATTGTAAAGATCCTTATTTTATCGTAGTTGATTGATTTTTATTTTAAACACAAGAGATAATAGTTTATATAAAACCAATAATTTTATATTTAAAGGATATGAAGTAAAAATATACTAGCTCTATTTATATGCAATTATTATTTATTGTCTGTGAAAAAGTCATTGTGGGAATCGATAATTAGTCTTCTTGAACATCTTAATAAACAACTATAATCAAAACATACTCATATATAACACCTTTTACCATTACATGTATCTCGGTGTTATTGCTGCTCCTCGGGAATTACGAAATCTACAATACGCCAAAATATTGACTTCTGGCGATGATAAATATTTTTTTTAAATTCTCAAATTTTAAATAAAAATATATTTATCATTTTCCTTTGTTTCATTTGATAAAGGTAAAAAGTATAATTGTTTTACTTTGTAACTTGGTGGACATTCATAAAATTAGATATATTTGAGACCATTACATAAAATATTCCAGATAGAAACGTGTACGATATTACCGGCTCAGTCATATAAATATCTCTGACCGGTATTATAGGATCAACCCTACTAAGTTCTATACAGTATTTCTGACCGATAAAATTACGCTTTTTTGTAACTGCACGGATGCGATATTCCTGTTCGAGAAATATTCAATGTTTTTGACAAATTTGTATTTAATACCTCTGATCAAAACATTATTATTCATGTATTCCACGTGATATCTATGAGTTGTATTATAAGCTTTCCACAGATGGTGGTTTGCAATTTGTGGAAAAAAGATAAAGTAAAGACACTAAGAGGCCATAAAAATGTAAAAGCTTCCCATATAACTTATAGATAATACTGTAACTGAATCTATTTTTAATGCAGTAGTTTCTTATCATGTCGTCCTAGATTAAAACTTTGGCACTTAAGCTATTGAGGCCATGAATGTCTTGAATTAACACAGCAGCCTCTCTTTTTAGTAAGCTTCTTATTTTCTGGTTAGGTCAAAATATACTGCCCTTCGTTTTAGTTTTTAACAACATGGTAAGCGTTTTTCTTAAGTTTTTATAAACTAAAAAGTTATAGAAGATTTTAGTCTACTAAACTCTGATGAAAGGTTTTTTATAATGGCATGTTTGTTGACGTAGACGTTACGTAGAAGTAAGTACGGAGTTAACAAATTCCACAATTTAGCAACGTCATTTTGTTTTTCTTAAACGGTTTACGTTTCTATCAATGAAACTGTGCCAAATCATTAATAGGCTTTATGGCCTAAATATTGATGGTATTTGGTTCTTAAAAGTTATTGCTATATTACTCACCAATGTCGTCACTTCCGGCAAAAACTGATAATAGTGACTGTAATATAAAATAAAATATCTAAATTAAATGAATAAGTATACCATATTAACACTCACCAAGCCTTCAATATTGTTTTGGCATTGTATAGCTTTGTAACTTAATAGATTAAATGTTTTGTTACTAAGTATGTTAGAAACAGGAATATATTAAACACTTAACAAAATAAACAATACAAATGTTTTGGGTATAAGTAATAAAACCGTGTTGAAATAAAACATAACATAAATATAATACAAGGCCTCAACTATAAACAGTAACAGCTACAAGTTCACTGACAGCTGAGTGAAATATCAATGAAGTCATTGCTGCCAACAGACAATACCTCTTTTTTATGAATGATATATTTGAAACATCCTACGTTTTACTATCTACGTTTTAACCATTGAAATAAAATACATACATAAATACAAGAATAGCAAATAATTTAAATGTTCTTATTTAGTTTTGAAATTCTGGTTACCAAATTAAAGACTAATTTAACCAATTCAAACCATAAAGAAGAAATCAATAAAGTTTACCAGTAATTGTATTAAATTATTATTTAAATGAAGCATATACTTCCAGTAGTAATTATAAATGTCCTGAGTTCTTACATTATCTTTGGTTACATCTGTGAAATTAGATCATGAATGCAACTAAATTTTAATTTGGAAACAACCGTATGTTTTAAGGATATTTGAATTTTACTCAATACCATAAGCCCTGTTTACTAAGGCGTTTAGCCGTGAGGGGAGGAACAGAATTGTCTCACCACCTTACCTATGTTCGGTAAATATGCGCATATTTATAACAGCGCGTAAAAATAAGACAGAACGTAATGAACTTAATCGAATGGTGTGGAAAGCAACAAAAACATTTTTTATATAGTTTTATATTAGTTTATGATTAAACTTTTACGTATGATTTAGTAAAATATTGTACTGCAATAACATTAATGTTTATTTTAGCCACGCAGCATCTTCCTTAACTAGTTCGAGTTGATATCTTAGTTTTTTTCACGCTTTAAACGTAGTTTATTTGGTTTGTTTTCGTATTATAATAAGTTTAATTTGAAATATTGGAGTATCACAGTAAAGGTTTGTACGGGAAAACGGCTCAGATCCACATGGAATGCTTTACTGACCACCACGGGAATCGAACTCGTGAACACTTGGTTAGGCAGCTTTAGACTTACATTCACCTGAGATATAAATATATATATATATATATATATATATATATATATATATATACAGGGTGTATATTATGTCTGAAAACACCCAAATATATCCTTTAATAATTTAAATATAAATTTGAAACCTCTTACAATCGTGATAGAGATTGGGCATCTACTTTTTGGAACAATGTTTTGTTATGTCACACCAACGGGGGACGTCCTGCCGAGGGTATCGTGAATATTCTTAATGGAAGCCTATTACCTTGTGATAACATAATTTTAAAGGTAATAACTTACTGAATTGAATGCCACAAACCGCATCTCAAGGGAATTATTCTATCAGAAAATAGAGCATTTTTAGTATTGAAAATTTACTGATGTTCAACAATGTAATTTTAACATGGTTTCTTGCCTCAAAATGTGTTACACTAATTTTTTTAGCATTTTTTTAAATGTTTAATTAAATAAAACAAAAATTTCATTTTAAGCTGGTTCTATTAGCACAAATTTGCCAGTTTTTATTACAGTACAATTATGGAAATACTTATGTTATTGATTTCTTATTACAAAAAAAAAATAATGTATGCTGTTAGAAAAGTCTTACAACAAACGTTTTACCTGCATTTGGTGTCAAAGCAATTGTTCGAACTGTGTTCCTTCTACGGTTTGACAATGAGCCAATCTTGTGTAAAATGATTCGACAGAGTTGCCTAACATTTCTTCAGTTATCAAAGCAATCTCCTCTATAATCCTGTTTCTTAGGTCTTCTTCCAAATTATGAGGCTTTCTTCTATAAACATTGGATTTTAAATGACCCCATAGGAAATAATCGATTGGTGACAAATCCGGAGATCTTGGAAGCCCATTCGATTTCTCCTCTTCGGGCCAATCCATTTATGAGGAAACCTTAAATCCAAATACTCTCTTACCTGTCCTCCCATAATGGGGTGGAGCACCATCCTGCTGAAACCATACATTATCAAAGTATTCTCCTGATGCAATTTGAATAGCTGGGATTATTTCATTTTGGAGCATATTGTAGTAAAGTTCGGCATTTAAATTTCCATTGATTAAAAAGGGTCCAACAATTTTGTTACCTAAAATTCCACACCATACGTTCAGTTTTTGTGGTTGCTGTGAATGGGACTCAGTAATCCAATGTGGGTTTTCACTAGCCCAGTAACGGCAATTGTGCCTGTTAACATTGCCATTTAGGAAAAAAGTTGCCTCATCAGAAAATAGTATGTTGGTCAGAAAATCTCTATTGTCATCACATTTGCGCATCACAAGTTCACAAAAACTCAACTCTTCTGTCGTAATCATCCTCACTTAACTGTTGGACTAAATGAACTTTAAATGGTTTGTATTTACAGTATTAATTTTCAAAATGTTACTCACAGACATAGGGTGCATATCATGTTGCTGTGCAGCTTTTCTGAGCGATGTATGTAGGTCTTCAATAAATGTTTGCAAAACATCTAGTGCATGTTCTTCATCTGTTGCAGATTGTATCCTACCCGACTTTGGCCGATTACGTACACTCCCTGTCATTTCAAAACGCTCAATAGTTTTTGGATATTGTTGAAACACTTATGGGATTCCTTTTGGGAAAGTGTCATTAAACAAATTACAAACTTCCCGATAAGATCTTTGGACGATCGCCATATCCTCGCATCATCAACAGAGTAATTCGTTTCTCTTTCAGACAATTCCATTAAAATGCCAAATAAAAACTGAACTACTGTAATTAGATATCTTGTTGACAGCAATGCTTCAGAGACACTGATTAACTCGACAGGAATGATATGACCTTTGTCCATTTGTAATTCCCAAGCTTAGACCTGTCCTAGTGAAAGCTCCATGCTCAACAAACTGAAACCTGTAGACCAGATGATTAATAACACAATAATGTTTCTCATAGGCTAGTGACCTTTGTCTCTTTAAACCTTCCTGCTGACTGGAAAACACCAAGTACAGATTCATAAGTAATCAGAGAAAGTGACTCATACGTTTTATTCATTGTAATAAAAACTGGTAAATTTGTACTAATGAAACCAGCTTAAAAATAAATTGTTTATTTTATTTTAATTGAACATTTAAAAAAATGCTAAAAAAATTAGTGTAACACATTTTGTGGCAAGAACCATGTTTAAAATTACATTGTTGAACATCAGTAAATTTTCAATACTAAAAATGCTCTATTTTCTGATAGAATAATTCCTTTGAGATGCGGTTTGTGGCATTCAATTCAGTAAGCTATTACCTTTAAAATTATGTATCACAAGGTATAGGCTTCCATTTAGAATATTCACGATACCCTCGGCAGGACGTCCCCCGTTGGTGTGACATAACAAAACATTGTTCCAAAAAGTAGATGCCCAATCTCTATCACGATTGTAAGAGGTTTCAAATTTTATATTTAAATTATTAAAGGATATATTTGGGTGTTTTCCAGACATAATATACACCCTGTATATAAACAATAAAATAAAAAGACTTCACAAAAATCCTTTAATATTTTTTCTTAAATACTAAACTTTTTTTGTATCCTTTTTGAAAACGACAATATTAGTCGAAATATTAAAGGATTTATGTGAAGTATTTTTATTATATTGTTTAAAGAAGACTTTGTGCATTTATTTTCTGCATACAGTATATATGTATATATATATATATATATATATATATACAAACTTAATATACAAATTAATGTATATATATATATATATATATATATATATATATATATATATATATATTTGTGTGTGTGTGTGTGTGTGTGTGTGTGTGCGTGCGCGTGTGTTTGTGTGTGTTAAATATTTTGATGCGAATAATTTTCGATTATAAAACGATTATACAATTTTGGAATGGTAATAAGGATGTGAGTGGAGTGCCTAAAAATGTGTATATATATAATTTTATTTTTAAATAAGTGATGGATAAATCTAATGTGGATATTTTTTTCGAATTTCCCATGCAGTTGACGTAGAGAACTAAGAGACAAACCATTCTAAAACCGTGCTATCGGTTGACGTCGCGTCTTATAAAAGATGGTGCTACGGTCAATTTAGCCCGTCCATTACGTATAAAGACTTTCTTCAAGTAGTTAGAAAACTTTTTTTCTGACGACGTCGATTCAATCCAAACTTTTAAGTGTAAGGATTGTTGATAATTTCCCAGATTCGATGTGTATACAATAACGAATCAGTTGGAAAATATCTGTCGCAGAGTTTACTGTAGAATGACAAGTGAGAATTATTAGCTTCAAAATTGAATTACTCACGTAAAGTGGAAGGCAGTGAGATAATGTAAATGTAACATAAGCTGAATTAAATAGCCCTTTCATTTGCGGGAAAAAATTGAGTGTTGTAAGTAGTAATGCTACCTTAATAAAGTATATTAATTGTTGATACATAATATTGTTTGTTTGATTACTCTCATTAATAATATTGGATTTTTTAATTTCATTGTGATCTAATTACTCCCTGACAGAATTACGATTAAAAAAAAATAAATAGGAAATTGTCGTTTAAAGTATTATTGAAGGTTCAAAGACAAATCAAAATAATATATATCCAAACGCAATAATTACCTGAACAGCCACTATTTTGTACTTGTAGTGATTTGCTATTTTGTTTATGACGATTTTTATACGTTGTCATTTGTTCCAGTACTTAATAAATTAATGGCCTAACTATAGCTGTTGTAACTTTTACTGCTTTAATTTGTTGATTACAATATTACATTCTTAAATTTTGGTCATGTTATGTTTTAAATATTGCATGATTTAGCGTTATTTAAAAAAATATATAATTCAATAAAAAAATAATAAACTAAAAAAGTATTTACATACGATCAATGAATGTAATATATTTTTATATCAGAGCTAAGAAAAAATAATTTTGAAAGCTTTACTGCTAGGCAGTTTCAGTTCAGTATTAAAAAAAGAGAAATTCAATATTCATACCGCCAGTTTGATTGCACATCTTGAACCATATCATTTATAGATTAAGCCCAGCATTTCCAAATTAAAATTTGTACTCGCTTTTGATAAAACCAATAAAGTGAACAAATTGAGATTTATTTAAAATCCTATATAAATGAAGCTTTATTTTTTAAAGCTAAAAACATCAAAATGTTCTTATATTTCATTTGAAAGAAAACTAAATATTTCAATAGATGAGGACGATAGCAGGTCAACAAAGTAACGTTATAATCAGCTAAATGTTGAGTCAAAGCAGTGCTGTCGCATAATGGCAATCTATGTTATTTAGTTCCTGGGGTATTGAAAATCAAATTATCTGAAATTTTTTTATTGATTTTCTAGATTTTTTAGCTATTTCATTCAATTGTCAAAATAAAATGTATGTAATGACAGTGCCTTTTTTATGATTTACAGTTTTTTTAAGCTTAACGATTTTTATAATCCGCAATTTTGATAATAACGCTTGTAAAAAGTTACGTTTTACTGTACAAAAAATAGGTACTTTGGGATTACACCGACCACACCAAGACATGAATCGTTATTTGACATTTTGCTTCTACTGATTACTAGATTAGCATAGAACAATATTTCGTCAATATAAAACAGGAATTGTCTTATTACAAACCCCTCCCCATCATCAGACAGAGGTCAAAGTCGAGCGGTCTAGTAGATAACGTGATTGCACAGTCTCGTCGCCCGTTCAGCGGTGCGTCGCTTTGTTGTACTTCCGTGTTTTACCGTGTGTGTGTGATAGATTAGTGATGGGTGGCACTATGAGAGTTTGGGATTTACCCAGGAGCGAAAAGGGGGCCATTCGTTTTTTACAAGATCATGACTTATTGCCGGTCAGATTCCGTTATATGCCCCCAACGTTTAAACTTTTTTTAATGAACTTAGAACGTTATAAAACTATGTAGTTGAGTAACAGAACTAACATTTCATCAATCAAGAAGCATTTCCAGGTATTGCGATGGGTATTGTTGTCGCTGTTATCTTATCTTTCTCGAGAATCCCGATTACAGCATGCCGCGCAGCATCACGATTATTTAAGTTTTTTGCACGGTATATAATTGCCTTTCCATTACAATTCAATTTATATTTCTGATCAGCCGCTCTAGAATTTGATGTTTTACTGATAGGTACTATCTCGAGGGATGTTTTTCTTTCGTTGACATCAGCGCGGGGGCACTCGCATTTTGGGTGGCTGAGTGTGATCAAGAATAATCGTTGTAAGTTTGCAATTTTGTAGTTAAAGAGTTATTTTTTAATTTTTTTATCTTTCTATAATGTTTGTTTCTATAAATGTATATTTTTGTGTTCTTCATACTGTTGTGGTCGGTATAATCCCAAAGTACCAAAAAATATGGACAACATTTAAACTTACTATAACAAGTCTATCTTGTATAAAAACGAAATAAGTGAAAATTACAAAATGGTGGTAGATCAAATACAAGTTCGAATATGTTAGTTTTATTTCTTTTTGGTTCAGAAATTATATATGAAAATATTAGTAGATGTGTATGGCATATCATTATATTTATTATGACCATTCGTCTTATTTTAAATTCCGTTCAATAGAAACTCATGTTAGTGTATATTTTGGGAGAGATAAAACTATCTCCTGAACTTATTATTACTCTTAGCATTTCCACTCACAACCATTTTAGGAAGTGTAGCGTTTTTAAAAGCTACATTGGTTTATTCTTTTTATTAAAACTTAAATTAAATGAAAATTTTGGGAACGAAATATTGGATGTTTAATTTTAAATTAGATTGTGAAAAGTTAGGGTAAAAACGAACGTGTAATCCTTTGGCAAGTTAGTACTGGTAGTTTTAAATTGTTAGGAAGGCAGGTTGACTGCCTTGAATTGATTAGAACCTGTCTTGTTACGACTATTGTTCTCCTTGTTTGATACAGCTGGACCAATGAGAGAACAGCGCGGATGTCCTGCAAAGTTGCTTGGAGGGAGGGAGTATAAAAGCGCCAACTCATAATTTTCGCCAATTTTTTTGTTATTTTCGTGAGTTAAGTTGATTAAACAGTGCGCCGTGTTTCTAAAACATTTTTTCCGCGAGGGATTTAGAGGTAAGCACCAAATTTATGATGACGTACATTCATTGAAATAGTCTTCCTGATCTGATATTAATTTAATTTTGTTGTCTTTTTATAGGATAAATTAAATTCTGAAACTACAGAGCAATCTGCATAATTAATTCTCGATGAACAATAGAGCATACTAGAATCATACAGGTTACATTTGGTTCATACTTGCTAGAAAAGTGAATTAAAATTGATCTTTGTTAATAACTTTAATTGAAATTTGGAAATTTAGTAATTTATTAACATTTAATTAGAACTGTTTTATTGTGAATTGTTAATTGGTAATTAATTGAACTTCAATAATTGTTTGAGAGAGTTGTAATCTGAATTGCAGAGACTTGAAAGTTAAGGTTCAACTAGTGGAAAGAGAAGTTTAAATTTTTATTTTGAATTTTGAGTATACTTAGAAGTCAAAATGTTTATTTTAGTTATTTCCAAAGGGTATTTGATTTTTATTTTGAAACTTTATTATTTTATTTTAGAAGAGAGCTCTGATTTTAGTTTAATATATTTGATTAATAATGATATTTGATTTTTATTTCTTGCCAAAGGAACTTTTAAATTTATTAAACGGTTTATCAATTCTTTGTGGAAAATAAAGTGATAAAAATATTCTGAAACGTTGAACTTATTAATTTGGAAGTTTAAAATAAATCCATTATTTTTATTTAGATCTGTGACTTTTAGTTTAGACAAACCAGATAATATTTAATAGTTAACAATTTAGTAATAAATTGTACTGAACATTCACTCGGAGCTTACTAATAAAAAAATATTTAATATCGTCTTGGATGTCTCATTGATAATTTAAATATTAATATTCTGGAATATTAATATCCACAATCCAAGTCGTTATAGGAAGCTAAGTGGTAATTTAAAAAAATGTGAAATTTGAACAAAACCTTTTGTTTATACCCAAGATAGCTGGTTGTTTTAACAGATATTTTTGCTATTTTTGTATTTATATCGTTATATATAAATTATAACTATTACAATTGCCTAGATTATTGTTTTAGTTTTAAAAGGGAACCGTGTAACCAAAAAAATTGAAAAATTGTCAATTTTCAGGTTATAATTTAAAATAATTCTACTCTTTTTCCTGTTTAAAATGATGTATAAATTATAAAAATATGATAAGTATAAATGCTTGAAAAATGTTTTTGAAGTTTGCTATACACGATAAACCAAGCCATGGGCTGTGTCCTAAAGGAGAATCATCATGGTGTAAATATCAGCAAAATAAAGAAAAATATGACCATACTTCACATTTTTCATCTGCCTGAAGCTATCATGGAGGTTGTAAAGCCTATATACAAGGATCTAGCTGCACCTGATTTACTAAAAAATGCTTGCATGGAAAAAGCCAGAACCCCAATGAATCCTTCAACAATGTAGTATGGAACCGAATTCCGAAGAATACATTTGTTCAACTAAAAACACTTCAACTAGGAGCTTATGTTAATGCCTTCAACAAAGGAAACATCAGCAAGTGCTTGGTTCTGAATAATTTGAGCCTTCAAGTTGGAAAACACTCTGCAAAAGTATTCAAAACCTTTGATGACCAGCGCATATGGAGAGCGGATCGACTAAATGCAGAAATTAAAAAAAAGCCAGACAGTCAAAACAACTATCTAAAAAGAAACTGGAGGAGTTGTGTGCTGAGGAAGAGGGGCCAGACCAACCATCATCTGCATCTGGATCGTATTAAATAAATAGGCAATGTCAAAAATTCTCTTTGGTTTTCTTTATTTTGCGTTTTCCGAAAGTTTACTTTTTTTATTATGTATGTACCTTTTTCTCAGCAACCATACAAGATATCAAGATACAGTTTTTTTGTGTTTGTCTTATAGCCTTCTGCATTTTTATAACTTTTGGTTGTTGTAAATTATACCTAAGCATTTTTTACAAAATTAAAACATATTTTTTAAAAATTAATTTTGTTTACACTTACAAAAAAAATTAACAAAACTCCTACTATGAAACAATTATTACAAAAAGTTATAAATGTGTACAAAAAGGTGTATAGTACATAGGGTAAAAATTTCAAGCACACATTTATTTATAGTTTTTTGAGAAAAAGGTACATAAAGTTGGCAAAATTAACATGGGAAGGATAGAGATTACGTGGTCCCCTTACTGAAAGAAAACATTTCCTATCTTTTCTTATCAATGGAATTATTATTATCCTGTAGTATTTAATTCCTGTCGAAAGATACCACAACCCTTATTTTATATTACAAAATTTAACTATATTCACTCACAACTACACCGGCTACCCCAGAAGATAAGACTTCTGAACCAACGACATGTTACGATACACCAAAGGCTCACTATAGCAGTTATGTCACGTACATCCGGCCGGTAACAATACACACTTGTCACATGTGTGTATCACCCAGGGTATACGAATGTCCAGTCAGCGGCTCAGTGAGGTAAGCTACGTCACGTACACCATTCGATATTACTACATACATGCCACATGTTATTTAGTTATACAAATAAAAGAATGGCTAATCCACAAGGTAAGTTACTTCTTCACGGTAGATTGATGAGATATTGGGTAGTTATGTTAACGTATGTCAAGCTGGTATTCAGTACAAATTCACAGGTATTCGTTTATCACACAATACTACAGTGGCCTCTGGGGATAATTAATTAAATGAGGTATACTTATCTTTGCCAAATCAAATGCACCGAAGAATCCAAAATACATTTTCCGCTTGTAACACTCCATTATTAGACAAACATACACAAAATACCAATTTGTGGGTTATTATTGATTCTAAAAAACCTTTTTTTTTGTATTTAAACAAGGTATAATACCTGAAAATTTTCGTAGAGAGGTCTCGGACACTCTGATTGAATGGTTAATAGGTAAAAAACATCCAAGATAATAAAAAAAAAATTATGTCTGAAAACTGAATATAATGCCATTTACTTTTCATTAGGTTTTGAAAATGGTATCACCCAGGTGACGACTTTGAGAAGCTATGCACAAATTGTCGTTGACAAACTTCTGCCCAGCATAGCTGGCGTTATTCCAGCGATGACATCAGCAATTGCTTCATTAAGGACTTCCAAGGTCCTTTATAACTTTATAAACGTCAGATTGGACGTAACAACCCCCCCCCCCAAAAAAAAAAAAACTATACTAAATTATTCGTGACAATTTGGATTGCACAGGAAATACGATAGCATTATATAAAACAATATTTTTGAAAGGTTTTTTATTGATAAAGAAAGAATACAAACTCACTTTTACAAAGCACACAATTTAGAGGAGCTTATGTAAATTAGGATTAACTTTAAATGTATTTAGCCCTCAACCACAACATTTGCCATGCCAAACTGACCAAATCAACGATTGCTTTAATAGGGTATTCCATTACCGGTATATGTATGTTTTTGAAGTATCATAGTTTTGCAATAAGCTGCATTGAAAATTAGATTTTAAATACTTTTTATCAAACACATTTACACATTTTATTAACACAAATAGGTAATTGTTAATATTGTTTATTCGTATAATATTAAACAGTGATAAGTAGGATTACATTTAATCTCATGGAAACTAGAATATGCATACTGAATTTACTGAATTACACTCGTTATATACTCAGGAATAATAATTTTTATAAAATTGAAGTGACATGTTCAGCTCTCATAGTTATCAGGTATAAATAATACCATTTAAAATAGTATTTATTTAAGTGGTATTTTATTGGGGTAAAAATATTTAATCATTACACTCAGGTATTATTATAGAAAAGCTATACGCCGATTATAAATCTGTTTGGTAATCAATGAATACTGTAGCAAATAATGCAATTGTAATGGTGGAATACTGCTAAGACTTTATGACGGATATTAAACATAATTCCTTTCATGTTTTTCTAATGGAGAGCAGCTTTTTAAAACATAAAGAAAAAGGTGAATATTCTGAATTTTGACATAGTAACTGAGAACAATAAATGTTTTCTTTCAGCACACACGTCATCTCATGCTTACTTATTTTCAACCTTTTTATCTAACGCACTATTCCCGTTCTTCCGTTTGAGGATGTATAGGGGCGCATGTGCTTTAGTTTTCCTACATTTTTTGGAATTCTAATTATTGTAAACAATTATTGTAATAATTATTTGTAATTTTTTTATTTTCAAATTAGCTTCATTACATCATTATTACGAGTTGTTACATCCAAGTAAACACAACACAGAGGCCGTTTTCAAAAGATGTTTAAACAAGTGAGTCAATATCCAAATTTTACCAACTTGTTTACGTATATAAATTTAATTTATATGAAGACGGAGTTTTTAACAGAAAGTTTATTTATAATTTGGTGCATAAATTTGCACACTATTCATAATAAAGGCGCCCTGTTGATACTATAGGAATGCGCCTCTCATAGAGAATGTTTGTAAGAGGTTATTAAAATACTTATTACACTTTTTTAAACACACTGGAAAATGCAGCGTTTGCAGTTCTTGAAACAGAAATATAATTTTGGCAATCTTTATTTATTATTATAAGTAGATTATGTGTCAGTAGCATTATAACACAAGGAAAAGAATTGTACAAATTGAAAGTCATAAATTTATTAATTAATCATGGAAGTCATCTGAAATTATATGTCTAATTCTAGACGGAAATAGTAATGTAAGGTATATTGTGGAAATACATTTCTAATCAGTATGGTTACAATTTTGTTGATAATACAAACTCAATAGCGAATGGTATCTAACCGGATATAAGTTAAGCACAAATAATACAATAAAATTGAACATATCTTTTACAGTCCTTCATATGTCGTCGATCAAAAGGTTTCTGACTTTCATACTAATATTCACTGGATTGTTCATGTTTTACATAGTTACCTACATTACAAATAAATAAAGCAGTAAACTAAATTTCAATAAAATGTATGATTCCGTTCAATAACACTGTGTATTTTCTTGTTATAGTTTTAGATGTTTGAATGAAAGTAAAGCAAAAGTTTTTTTAGATCGACAAAAGATTATATGGTCTCGTTAAAAAATACTTAATATAAAAAAGACACGCAAAATAAAAATCGTTGATTTATTACAACATTTGAAAATTATTAATACAAGGGGTAACGAAATTAATAAATGTCCAATGGAACGTAAAATTTATTTATTTAACATCAAACTTTACATAGTACGTGTGATAATTTTATAATAAAAATAATAAGGCATCCACGACGATGTGACTTACCGATATATTACTGATTTATTGTTAGTGATGAAGTGAACTGGCCAGTAATTATAAATCCGTGTCATAACCCAAGGTCATATATTATGGTTGCACAACAATGATGTCATTGCCACATAAATATTACCCGATTGCATTTTAGACGTCGGAAATCTGCAAACAAAGTTTGACCTTACAGTAACAATGACTGAAGATTTAACAGACCAAACAAATGTGTAAACAAAACAATTACACATCAATGCCTTATTCTTGTTTCGTCAGTTCCGAACACTCTATTAGTCTACGATAAGAGAGGCAATTTTCACATAATCAGATTACTCTTTAAACCGAAAATATTTTCAGGCACAGATATCGTTATCAGCCAGGCTATTTTTGGATGAGGTCAAAATAGGCGGTGGTAAAATGGTAAAAAGTATGAAATGATTATTTTTTTAGATTTTTTATGAATAGTTAAGAGCGAGAATCAGACAAAAATATAAGAGAAATGATTAAGTGCCATTTTAAGTGTCTTTACATAGTTAGCTGACACATTCCTGGTAGAGTTAAGTGATTTAACATTTCATTTAAGTATATGCCGATTAGTTTATTTCTTTTAATCTGACAATTGATTTCCTTTTCATTCGAATTCTTTTTCGAAGGAACTCAGGCTGGATGCTTATACCATGCAAATAGGATCTCGGCTCCGGAATTTAACTCTTTATTTTTCTTTTCAATACCATATGAGCATTTTTTTCGGGATACTGCAAGCAAGATATTTTGATCACCTAGGGTTTATCATAAAGAAATAGTACAAATAATGATGGTTGTGGCCTACCGATTAGTCAAGTATTGCATGGCGTACTGTACATTTGATACAACTCATTCCATTAAAATATGCACTAATATTTAACGAATTGTAATAACTGGTATTAGTGTGTAAGCCTTTTCATGGAAAAAAACTAATTAATAAATGGTATTTATTTGAATTTTTCATTTAAAATGTATACAATCTTACAATTGCGTGTATTAAAAAAACTCCTAAATCAGAACCTACAGTTCAATGGGTAAAAACTCCTAAATCATAACCTACAGTTCTATGGGTTAAAACTCCCATACAACTTAGTTAATGATAATATAATTAAAATATAATTTTGAAAAAGATATAATATAATAGGATATGTTACAATCAATAAACTTATCACTTTATTTTTTCAAGATATGTATATTCCACAGCCCGTTATAAGAAATAGTCACTTCTGTTGGTCAGTCCCGTGGCTGCCTTTAAATTTTATTCTCTCTTACCAGATATTAATTATGGGCCCTCCGAGCCTGGATCTACAATTTTAAATTTATTTCTTAACTTTGCGGTAACCTTGTTCATACGCGCTTCAATTAATAAAGACTACTAGTAGAGCCAGCTCCTAATCAAGATTGTGATATTATGATATCATATTGGCTAATCACAAGTGAATTATTATTGCTCTTATGCATAATACTCCATCTAGTTTAATTATAAGCGGATGTTTATATTTAAATATAAATTGCTCAAATTCCATTTTTAATAGGATTTAATACTGTAATACTGTACTAAGTACTTAAATATTTTAATAGTATTCTCGTAAATTGTATGTCAGTTTTTGAATTGTTTTATTTGGCCAAGTAAAATATGTCTTTTAAGTGTCAATGTACGTAAAAAGATTTTTATTATGATGTTTATACTATTAGCCACTTATTATCTTTCGGTAAATACTAATTTAAGCATACCGGGCCAATTACCTAGGTAATAGCTCGACCAAATGATTTAAATTCACTTGGCCTACACGCTTGAGGAATCTCATAAATGAATGTGACATTAAAATTGTAGTTTTTTTCAAGCTGATTGCTTAATTACCCAATGTGGTTCTTAACAAGCTTTCTAAACTGTTATGTCTCTTATAACAAAGAAATTGTGTTATTGTCCCGGTACTGTTGTTTTTAAGGTGTAGGATTTTTAAGCTTTACTGGACTATAAAGATATAAAAATATTGTGACATCCAATTAAATAAAGGTAAGTTTTCATAACTTGGTTCGTTTCTTTAAACCCCACATCACATTATTACCACATTATATACGATTCCAAACAACACAGATGGATTTAAAGGTTTTGTTTGTAAAAATTTAAACTATTACTTCCTTTTTAATTTTTTTGCTATAATAAGTGTAAAAGTACACAATAATTTTAAAACTACAACGAAACAACAAATTTATTTATTAAGTCACCTATAAATAATGTAATATCTGTCATGTTACCGGATTTATAATTATGTTGTGATTGATTTTTCATTTAATTTCACAGTTGTTTCTGTTAAATCAAATGTCTATATGAGTTTATTTTGACATCTATTGTTCTGAATTTTGTTTCATAGATATTTAATTATATGATTCAGTCGAAAGGTTAAATATGGCGAAAATATGGTTAATGGTAATCTATTTCATCGTTGATAAGATGGTATTTAACTATTAAACACTATGATTCTTACACTAAGAGAGAAATGTCTGCCAAGATTATGCCTATTATATATTGCCAAGATTATATTTTGTCGTTAGTGACTGGTGAAAAATCAGCAACAGTTAAGAATAATGGAAAATCTTTAATCTGGGATCGGTTTTATCACTAAGAGCATATGAAAATATTGTATATAAATTGATGCTGGCTGATGAACAGAGTAGAACGCCTATATGAGGATTTACAATGAATGTATGTGAAATACAATTTTAAAGCAGTAGCATAAGAACTTAGTGTATGTCACACAAACTGCAGTCTTTTACTTTTTACTGATTTGTGAGGATCTTTTACTCGATATTTAAGAAAGGAGGCCAGAGCAATGATCTTCCGCGTTGATATCCTTAATTAATTGCGCTGATTATATTAATTGCTCATGGCTCATTCTCTCTGACAATGTCCTTATCCTTTGTGAGGCGGATCAACTGCTTCACCTTATCATCTGTTTATCTCATCAGCAGACACATTTGCTAACAAACGATAGAGGTTTCATTTACGATCAGCTTATATTCAAAATTCAGTTGAATAATAACTAGTAACTGCCATGTGTATATGAAGGGCAGGTTTCAATTGTAAGATGCGTCACGTTGTTAAGAGATAATGTCAAAACTCATGAGATATAATATTTTTCTTTTAATAATAAATTCTATGTTGCATCCTTAGGACTTTGTGCTTTAAGTTGGAGATATATCTACCAGTTATATACACTTCCTTCTAAAAATCCAAAATAGTGGTGGATTTGAAAATACTGTTCAATATTTCAAACGACACCCATAAAGCTCATTGGAGAACGATCTATTTAGAAGGAACAGCTTGGTAAATCAAGGGAACCACATATTGGCTTCGATAAATACGGAGAATGTATGTTATTGCCTAATGTAATGTGTGCATATTAAGGAAAGTCAACATGTTGACATTTCAAGTGAACATTATTGGCCTTGTATCTGAAATCACGCTATTTGAGATAATCCACTGTACACTCTCAAAGATAATAGTTAAGCAAACTACATTTCTTGTGTTTTATTCATTTGTTAATAATACAGGTTTTCAAACAAGATAAATTAATACTCTTAAATAACACTATGTCAATAAAATAACTTATTTTAAATATGTTTTATTTAACCATAATAGACATTTTCAAATTGACTATTATAAATATATTTAAACGAATATTATAATTAAACGAATATTAAGCAAAGAGCTTTAAGTTTGAAAACTTTTTGTTGGTATATAATGAATCAACGATCCATGTACAGAATTTAATACTCATGCCAATCCTAAAGTGACCTTTAACCTTTAGCCATATTATGTCAGTACTCAACTAACTGTAAGAGCTATTATTCATTGTACGAGAAAAAAGGTATATAGTTTAACTTTAATAAATAGTTTAATAATCAGTTTTACGTATTGCAGCTAAAAATGTGTCAAAATGGCATTTTTATATATCAGGTTTTGTATCAAAAGGTTAACTGAAAGAGAAATAATAGTTGAGCCACTCTCTAATAATTTATCTCAAACACAGGACTTTGTAAATTACGTTCGAAAGCTATATACGTTAGGAAGTAATATAATATAAATGGTGTTATTGTAGCTCTTGTTAAGATTTCATTACAAAATACATGTTGTGTTCCACTAAAACCTTCGCTGCTGAAAAATTATATCAAGACATACCCTAGGTGTTAAAATGTTTTATGTTACTAACTCTTACCTTATGTGTTGAAATGTCTGGAAATGGCATTTCAATCCCAAAAGCCACAAATCCCAACTCCTGATGTGCGTTCTCGCCCATCAGAGTTATCAGTCGCCGGCGGACCCGGCAGCACCTGGCGTTGTCACTCATGTACTCCCGCGCACAAGCTGTACTGCCGAACGCGCTCAAGAGCGTCAGCCGAGACCGCATTTCATCACTACGCACTTTTATTGTACATTGTGTCCTAAATTTAAAAAAAATAAACTAAAATTAAACTGTTTACACTATATACAATCCTTCCACTTATGCTCAAATTTAGTAAATTTTATAGGTCTCATTCCTGAAGTTGTTATTGTCCATTGTGGAGCTGTAGTGTATATGTCGTGGTCCTCATCAGCATCATTTACCGAAGATCCATCATCTGATTCCTCATCCGATACGTCATCCACAGCGCGTTGAACATGGTCATCTTCGTCGACATAGTCTAGATTTTCAGGTTGTAACTCGATGCGGGTAGCTTCTGAGGCGTTTCCAGACGGTCCAGGGATTGAATGATCCATTGTACTCATCGTAAAACACTCGTACACACACAACAAACACTATTGTACACACTAAAATAACAGTGAACACTCTAAACCTTAACAGACAGTAATAAAAACTAGGGGTCGCGGGCGGACCCCGTAGGGTGGCGGCGAGACGCGAACGAACCACGTTCCAAGACCGACACGAACCACTAAACAACTGCTGTAGCGTACCAACCTACTCCGGCGACTGGCTGAACCACACTGAGCCTATACACAATGCGATGCGCGGTAGTCCGCCCGCGAACCCCTCGCTCCCAGGCCATGACGCGCGGGTCACGCCGGCGGGCCAGCCGCACTGAATTTATTAATTGTAGTCCTGGTGCTGATTTCCCAATATCAAATATTGCATGTACCATAATTTTCAGTTTTGTGTTATAAAATTGTAATTACTTTATAATGCTACAGTAGTAGATTACATGCTCTGTGTTCTAGATAAGCTGAACCAACACACTTGCAATGACATCCGTGAAAATTACAAACGTAAAATTTCTAGCGAAAAAAATTACTAGGGCTACTTATATGTCACTTGTTGACTAATATTTGGTTTCAAGTTTTCCTACCTTAACATAAAAGTTGAACTAACTTTCGAAAGCTTTATAAATACAGACTGTAAATGACACATATCTTATATCAATAGTAAGAAAGTCTTTTCTAATACTAAGAGAACTATATCTTTCTTAATTTAAAACTTTATTTCCATTTACATTCCATGTGAACATTTAATATAGATGAACAACAATAATTATTAAGTTTGAGTCGGTTAAAGATCGTAACATTATCTTTGTACTAGTGCACTATAACTTAATATTCCCTATTGTTGTGAACATATACGAATTTTACTTTTTTATTTTACATTAAAAATACACAAGAGGTTTTTTAATTAATTTTTCAATGCGAGCTACAAGAAAATAGATCTTTTAAATTAATACTAATACAATATTATGTTTCAAATCTTCTTTAGTCTATAGTCTAAAATTTAAATTAAGTTACCATTAAAAATATACGTTATTTTATTACAAAGAAGAACATTTTATATAATCAACCTCTTTCATTGTAGCCTTCCATATAAGTTATATATAGACTTTTTATTAAGTGATATTTTACAACAAGAGATGTAACTCTTTTGTTGTAAAACGTAAATAAAAGCTTCAGTTTCCTTGTAAAATAACAGAATGGTTCTGATACGTAATGTTTCTAAATTTGCCTTAGGATGAATGTTATGTTATTGTTATGTTATGAACATTCAAATGAGTATTACAATAAAAAATGCTTGAGTTTAGGTTTACTACCTAACTAGAAATTAATTTAATGGATAATTCTGTTCTATTAAATCCAAAAGGGTTGATTGGATATAACGTACTTATTTTGTATGCATGTTAAATTAACATGGTTGGATTTTTAATCATCCAAGTATTGTTGGAACTGAGTTCGATATGTAATTCACAAATAATACACAATAGTATTAGCTTAAAAACATTCAAATGGCAATTTAAAAATGAGATGTATTAGACCCTACAGCAACTTCATTCACTGGTTTATGGCTAATGGCGATGTAGATAGCAAGTTTAGTTACTTTAGTCAAAAATACAATATAGTATCTTAAATACAGTACTACGAAACTTAGATATTTACAATACTTAGGGTAATTATTATTATGTAGCCCGAGGGGTAGGATTTGACTGTTGAATGAGATACCGGATAAAATAAATAATTCATTTTCAGCATAACTGAAGCAAATGAATAATATAAGTTAAGTAAATATAACGAAACTAAAATCCTACTAAGTAAATGTATATATATATATATATATATATATATATATATATATACACACATACTATATATACAGTTTCTATATATACAGTAAGATAGAAAGCACTGACATTGGATCAATGATTCCAGTGATTTACTTAAATATTCTATTTACATTTGGACAATGGAATATACTCCTTTGTAAAGATAGTGCGTATCCACTTATACGGTTTTATTTATGAAATGACATGAATGTATGAAATCACATAACAGAGTATTAAATTCCTTGATTGAGGAACTGAAGCCTTTTTCGAAGGGGAGAGATAAAACATTCGTTTCAACAGTTTTTAGAGTATAACATCGTTTTAGTGGTAGTTTATTGTTTGGCCTAAAATTGTACTAATCAGACATGAGTATTATATTAGAACGCTTACATGGTGAACTGGTTAAATTGTCATTTGGTTTCTCGATCATAATAATGAAATAAAGGAAGACAACGAAAATCTTAACGATGGACAGACATTTTGTATAGTTTGACTCACCGATAATTAAAAATATAATTAATACAACTTTTTTAAATTGGTAACTGTTTTTACGTATTGGGAAACCAAATACATAATGCGCACTCCCACGAAGAAAAATGTATTTTATATTAGTTCCTATTTATAAATTAATAATAAAAGACCGTACGATATATATATATATATATATATATATATATATATATATATATATATATATATATATATATATATATATATATATATATATATATACTTAAATGGAATTAACAGTGAAAACTAAAGCAATACACCCTATTGATGTATTTGAGAAATGGTTAAGATTATTTAAATAAGTTATCTCTCGTTATATAGATCTACGAATTTCAAAACTAATTGGCCAAAGGTATTGTGTTAGTGCGATCCTTCCCCTTTCCACCCTGATATCCCCCAGATGCCACCCTCAGGGCTACCTCATTTGATAATGCTATATCAACACCTACGTAATAAAACGTCAAAATCTTTTGCCGTTGTTTAGCGGAAAACTGAACCAATAGAATCAATATAGAGGAGTTCCCGTAATCTAGACCTACATTTTAAGATAGTACTCCTGGATCAGATATTGACCTAAATATTATATTTATACACTAGGTTTCGGGTTCACAAAACTTAGTGTTACTAATTTTTGAATCACTGAACGATGGCAAATGTCCGGAAAGAATCCTTTACAACCCCTCCATCATCAAAACTTCAACTTCAAAATAGTAGTATATTTAAACGTTAAATACTCGAAAATATAAAAAAATCGTCGTTATTTTACTTATCAAAGTTTAATTTGATAACGGCTAGTTGTAATATGATAAAACTTTGCTTTTAGCTTTGTGACCCATAGACCTAACTAATGAAAAATAAAAACATTGTGTAAAATGTATGTTCAAACCGTAGCTTCTTATTAAACCTTCTGCTATTTCCAACTAATCGATCACGTAGCATCTTCTTTTTTACGTTTATGCGTCTCATATAATACCTATACTAGATACAACCAATTCTCCCTTTGATACCGATATTAGAAAATGTTTTTATTGACCAACTGCAAAATTATAAATAGAACTGACAGTTTTGAGTATGCTTGCTAGAGTGGGAAGTCCATCCGCAATTCCTCAGGAAAACATAGGGACCCTCGCATGATCTTTGTGACATTGTGCGATGCTGATCATGCAACGGCTGTGTCGATGTTGCCTACTATGTAGGGCAATACACACGGGTGTAGAGTAGATTCATATTTAATCAGAGGTGCTATGTAATGTACCCTAATATAGTACATTAGTTCTCTAGTTTCTACCTGTTCACCCTAAATTTTGACGTTCTTCTAATATATTTATTACTCTCTATTGAACTTTTATTTCTTTTCTTTTATATTTTCTCACTTTTTCCCCCAAGTATAGTTGTCCTAAACATGCCATACTGAGCTAAGGCTCTTTAATCCCGGATGTATACCCAGTACTGAAAATATAATCAGTAAACTTTTATAATACAAGCATAGTTTCATGTTAAACAGATTACATGAAAGCTTGTAGTGTATTTATACGAAGAGATAAAAAGTACGAGCAAAACTTAAATGTAACAGCTGAGCAGCAACAGCAACGTCAGCGTCAGTACAGAACATCAGCCTTGCAGTAAACCTTTACGAGCGACGAGCTCTCACATCTGGTTGCTGTTGGGTGCGGCTCTATGTATATATTAGAGTAGAATGTGACATTTGTTATTATTAAAAATAAATGGCCTATTCATACTAGAATTTATTATTAATGCTACGTATATTGATTAATAAGGCTTAACGTGTATGAACGTTAAAATATGTATTATGTTTCAGAGAGCTTCATAATTTGGCCTACAATTTTATTGTTTTAAAATGTCAGATATTAACAAAACACTAGAAGGAAAAAACTATTTTAATTTAACTTTTTTATAAGAAATACTTATACCTTGTATATAAAGGAAATAGTAATGTAAAATGGCCAAAACAGTGAGGTTTTAACTTATGTTCTAAGATATCTAGATTACAAATTTACAAGTGGGACGTGGATGCTTTTAACATCAGAAAAATCCATTTATTTATCTTTGGAGGAAGCTAGTGACAATTACGTACTTGTATATGTATTAGGAAAAGGCACTCTTTTTAAATCAAATGAATCTCCGTTGCAATAGTGTGAAAAGCATTAATTAATATAATGAAACTCCTCCTCTTACTGTTATTTACAGGTTTATATTACTAATCTATAGCAAGATTAGATATTTAATTTTGTTAAAATAGTTTTCTGTATAAAAATGATTTTGCAACATATAAATTACAAATTCCAAACATGTCTAATATTTGGTTAATTCCTGATTAAATGCAAAACAGGTTATAATTTGATTTAGAATTCGATCTGTATCTTTAAAGAAAAATGTCCTATATCTATATGTTGAGCCTATTGAGCCATCGTGAGTGCTATAGTATCTACTGTACGTTGTGTTTAATGTTATTAATCTAATATATTCTATTAAGGCAAGCTAAACATGCTATTAGAATTATTTAAAGACCTACGAAAAACGTGTGTGTTCACATGAGGAAGAAATATTTCTGTCTCTTTTACAGAGTTCGTGTTTTTAGATCATCCTACTAATTTTAGGCCTCAAGCCAGTACAACTATATAAAGGATAAGAACATATATTAAGCAATCAGGCATATACTGTGTGTGTGTGTGTGTGTGTGTGTGTGTGTGTGTGGCCGAATAATGGTTATATCGTAATACCAAACTAATGTAAAATATTCTAAAAATAACAATATTTTTACAAGACCTAAATGAGAGGCATATCATTGTAATCTTACAAAAAGCAGTATGTAATGTACGTAGAGGCAATGCAACCCACTATCGTATTATGTAACACAACAGTAAAGTGAATATAACCCGCCAACGTATTATTTGACACAACACTGCACTGTGTCAGTCTTGTTACAGGGGACTGGGACCTTGTCCTTTACGTGCTTTATTGGTAGATTAAATAGAGGAGTAACTGTCTAAATCTTGTATCCGTTAACGTGCAAACATATTCTTATCTTTCTACTTAATGATCTTACTGAAAGACTGAACATAATATTTTCGTATCCATAATTTTACTGTGTACTCAACAGTAGCATTTACGTAATAATGTATCACATGTTAAGTGTTATATGATAGTACTCAGGGTTTTACAAATTTATTTATTCTGCAATATTTGTCCATTGTCATAATGATTGCGGCATTACAAGTCCTAAGCTAAAATTGTCTGCTAACTCTTAGCCAAATGTTACGAAGGTACATGCACCGTCATGGCACTCAGTGTTGCCTATTCAAAAGTGAACCTGCAAAATTTCAAGCCCATATATCAGTTTTATTGATATTATGCCGATAAACAAATAGAAATCTAATGTGTCCAGTCACTCGAGTAATGCTTTGGCAACGCTCAATAGACAACAAGTAAAACTATACAAAAGTACGCGTAATAATCATTACATAATTATATTAAAGAACCTATTATGACCTTCAGGGTTTTTGGTGATTTTTACTAATAATTATATGTCCTTACCCATACTCGTTTAATTCACTGTTTAATATAGGCATTCCCTTGTTTAAGATCGCTGAGTGGTAACAACGTTAATATAAAAATGAAGTTATAAATCGTACTCCAGTAGTCATTTCTTATACTCGAAAGAAAATTTTAATTATATCAGTATGTTATTTACTTTAAAAAGCCCAAGTAGGGGAACGTACGTCCAACATTATTAATCTACGACGTGGTAAGTGACCGATAGATTATCAGAGGTGATGGGCGAGAAAACGTCCTCAGAACATAAAATCTGAATCATAAATATGATACTCTCAAATCCTTCCTTTGACAATGTTATTCCTCTGTTATCAATTCTTTTATCTTATATTTTCTTTTACTTGCCAATATGTAACTTAATGTGTAAATCAGATTTTTTCCTGATTTTGTGTCAATTAGGTCCAAGCAAATGCTGACATCTATTTCTTTTAAACATAAAAATTACTACTCAAGAATTTAAAAATCTAAAAATTTAGTACAGTATAGTGTTGGAAAGACACTGGAAGTATAGTATTACAGGCGTATTTTTAACATTTAACCCTTTTTATTAATTTCACACATTATGTATAAATGAAAAGAATTACAAATCATAGAAATCGTCACTACAATCGTGGGTATTTTTCTAATTTAAACTAAAAACATTTACAGAATATAGATACAAATTCATGGAGTTTTGGTAGAATAGATATATTAATGGGATAATCAGTATTGTAATATTTTACGGTAAATATTAATAACTATATAACTTTATAATACTCTTTAGTATAATTAATTTCTAGCTATAATAAATGTAGTCAAACGTTTCCAGAATTACTATCTAGCTATGTTCAACATCTATTACAGTTAAGCAGCCATTATACAATAGTTACCACGTTGACTGTGGTGGATGCGTCGCGGCGAAAAGGCTGTGTACCACTCTGTTCAAAGTTGCTCAGTATAGACCAACAGTGAATGTGTTAACAATTAAAAACACAACTCGATACAGGGCAAGATATTGCTGCCACTTATCTCATTTCAGTAAATAGAGAAACATGTTGATCATGTTTTTACTAAGAAAATATCTGACGCCAGTTCGACGAAATTCTTAAATAGACGAGTATAAAAACTGCAATAAATTCAGCCTAGTCTGAAGTGGTTGCCGAACATTTCATCCTTGATAATCAATTTGTGAATTCAGTCGTTCTGAAACTTATAGAAAGATAATGACGATAGCAAGCCATAGCCTTTGTGTTGAAAAAGTGTTGAGACAATGGTCAAAGATAACAACCAGTTAATACGTAAAACTAAATAAATATATCAATATCATACCTTATTAAAATATCATAAGACACTAAATGAAGTTAAGTGAGAAAGCCATTACTCTAATTACGTTTTATCACCATCTTTTATTAAAACGATCCATCTGAGGATATTGCATTTTCAGCCGCGGGTACTTAAGATTTAATTAAAAAAGGCACTTGAATAAATGAGCTAGTTAGTTTTTAAATAGTAGTAATCAACCCATTTAATATTTATTGACGAAACTAACATAGATTAGATAGTTTAGTGAAAATTGATTAAATTTTCAAACTATTCTATTGATTCAAACAAAGTACAAACTACTTAAACCAACTAACTTATTATTAACTTGATATATCATCACACCCCATTACGTACTCTAAGGAAAAAAATCAACGAAGAATAATTTTTATGAGAGAAGGGGGGGTTATACATTATATCCAAACCATCAATTGTAATAACTGTTAATTGGAAAGACTATACTATATCGAAACTAATACTATAGAATAATGAAATTTCTATGGAAATATCTTTAGTTTGTTAATACAATTAGGCAGTTTAATGACAATTGTGGTACATTGCTGTGGTTACAGTACTGCGGCCATGGCAGAAGAAGCGGGCGGAGGTCGCTACAAAGAAATTAGGTGACGGGAAGACACCAAAAGTGACTAAGTCTACTCCGGCCAGGGCAGCGCCAAGAAATCCCGCGGCGCTAAAGCCCAAACCGAGTAAGCCTAGGTTGGAAGCAATATTGATCAAGCCCTCCGGGGGCGATCGTTTGCTGAAGTCTTGGGGGAACTCCGGGCGAAAGCTAAGCCGGAGTCAGAGACTGTCATTAAGGCAATTCGAAGGACCCAAAACGGGGATGTATTGCTCGAGCTGGGGAAGTCGAAAGATAAAGCCGCTGTTGCTGAGAGCTTAAAAAAATCCCTCGGAGACAAGAGGTCCGTGCGGTCACTCGACCCGAAGGTATCGATTGAAATTCGTGACCTTGACGGACTCACCAATGATAGCGAGGTAACAGAGGCTATAAAGCGGGCTATTCCCGAATTAAAAGAATCTACCTTTAAAGTATGGCTCACAAAGCCGAACCGCAGCCAGCAGCGAATGGCGGTCGCCGAATTAGGCGAGAGACACGCCAATAAGCTGCTGGCTCTCCAACATCTGCGAGTTGGCTGGGTGAGTGGCCGGGTTAAACGAAGAGTTGTCGTCCCACGGTGCTTCCGCTGCCTTGGGTTCGGCCACTCCTCTCGAGCCTGTAAGGGGCCTGACCGCACCAATCACTGTTTTCAGTGTGGTCAGATCGGATATAAGAGGCAGGATTGTAACCAGAACTCCTGTTTCATTTGTAAAGAAGCTGGCAGTAAGGGTAACAACCTGGAGCACATACCGGGCTCAGGACGGTGCGGTGTGTTTAAGGCCGCACTGGAACGGGCAAAGGGGAAAGCTCAGTAATTCGGCTCCTCCAGTGCAATCTAGAGAGATCCAGGACAGCTGATAGTCTGCTTGACCAGCTGGCCCAAGAACATGGTGCCGACGCGCTCTTAGTGAGTGAGCAGTATCGAGTTAGGGACCCTTCGGTAAGGTTTCTCGACACACTCCATACTGCTGGTTTCTGGGTGCGGAATCCACAAGAAGATTTGATGCGGGGCCATGGACAAGGCCGAGGAGTCGTCTGGGCAAGGTGTAGGGACGTTACAATTTTTAGTTGCTACCTCACCCCCAACGAGGCCATCCAGGACTTCCGCGATAAGATCGACTGCCTGGAAGAGAGCGTGATTGGCACCAGTGGACATGTCATCGTTGGCGGGGACTTCAACGCAAGGGCTGTTGAGTGAGGAATGTCTCTCACCAATTCCCGGGGGAAGTACATCCTGGACTTTGCTGCCAGGGCTGGACTCGTTGTTATTAACGAGGGCAATACGCCTACTTTCCAGCGCCCCGGTCAAAGAGGCACGGTCCCCGACATAACCCTTGCGACTGAGTCACTCTTGCCGCGGATCTCACACTGGATGGTGCTTGATGATTACACTGCCAGTGATCATCAGTCTATCTTGTTTGATTTAACGGACGGCCTGCGAAGAACCTCTGCACCTCGAGAAGTACCGCTCCAGTGGAATACTAAGAAGCTGGACGCGGGAAAGTTCACCGATGTCATCTTACGGGCAACGACGCGGGAACCTGCGGTGCATGGTGGGGCTTGCACCGAGGCATTGGTTTCGTCAGTGATGGGACTAATAACCTCAGCCTGCGATAAGTCCATGCCGCGCAGGAGAATAAGGTGCAACAAGCAACCCGTTTATTGGTGGACAGACGAGATTGCGGATCTCCGCAGAGCCTGTTTAAGAACTAGAAGAGTTGCAATGAGAGCTAGAAATCCCGCAGATCGAGGTCGTAAGACGGAGGCCTATAAGGCTGTAAGAAAGACTCTCCGCCGGGGTATTAACCGGAGCAAGCATGACTGCTGGCGGAAACTCAGGGAGGACGTCGATTCCGATCCATGGGGTCTGGGGTACAAGATTGTAACCCGAAAGGTTGGCGCACGATTACCTCCATCGGTAATGGACGGCGCCACCATGGAGAAGTTCGTCCTGTTTCCAACCCATCCGCCGAGGCAAGAAGTCATATTCGAAAGGGTGGAGGACATCCCGCTTTTCAGTACTAATATAATAATAATACTTTTTATTGTGTCAACAATTATAAAAATTGCATACAATCGTCAAATTAGATTATTTTGAAATATGTACATCTATTTTAAATTGCACTCATTCATACCCGTTCATATACAGTCCACATTCATTCCTAAGACTCATACTTACAGCCATACGTTTTAAAATCTTCTAAATTTTACCACCAGAAATAGAGGATGATCCAATTACTTTAAATTTCATCCCAGCGGCTCATCATGAACTCTTCCACTGAGTAAAACACCCTCGACACCAAAAATTGTCTCAATCGAGTTTTAAATTTTGTTGGTTCATTCAAATTTTTGATTTCATCAGGGAGCTTTTTGATCAGCTTAACACCAACCTCGGATGGCAAACCTTTGAATGCGGTTGTTCTGTGAGGATGTAACCGAAGGTTGTCCCTGCCTCTTGTCCCGTATTGATGGACGTCCCTGCCCCGGACCAACTCGCACTTAAATCGGCAGTACAGGGCGACATCGAGGATGTAGAGACAGGGCAAAGTTAGCAATCCAAGCTCCCTAAAGGCATCTCTGCATGAATTTTGGGATTTCAATTTTGAAATGATGCGGACAGCTTTCTTTTGACTTCTAAATACTCGCTCAAATTTGTATTTAGAACAGCTGCCCCATAGCCTCAACCCGTACGTTAGATGGGGGTGTACAAGGCCGAAGTAGGCCATTTTTAGTACATCCCGGGAGCAAAATTTTGAAAGGTTCCGTAGAGCATAAATGCCGGAAGAAACCTTTGAGCAGGTACTTTCAATGTGATCGTCCCAAGTCAGACCTCGATCAAGGTACATTCCGAGGAACTTGGTGGAATCAGTTTCCTCTATGAGGACATCGTCCGCCATCACAGCAGCGCGATCCTCAATCTCTCTTTGCCGCAAACAGAAATTTAGTGTATTCGATTTGGAGTTGTTGGTCCTCAGATTTAATTTAGAAAAAAACTGAATGCACGAATTCAGTTCTAAAAAGGAAATTATTTCTAATTCATGTTTTGTTGGAGCTTTAATACAAAGCGTTGTATCGTCAGCATACTGGACCATTTTCCCTCTCAGGAGCGATGAGTTCAGCCTGTTGACGTACACAAGGAACAAGACTGGTCCAAGTATAGATTCCTGTGAGACTCCATAGGCCATTCTAACTTTTTCTGACAGGGAATTCGCAATCTGCACACACTGGCTTCTATCCCTGAGGTAAGACGAGAGCTATTCATGTGGCAGACCTCGAACCCCGCACGTCTTCAACTGGTACAACAATGTATCATGATGTTCACAGTCAAATGCTTTGGATAGGTCGAGAAATATGCTTAGCACATGTTCTCGCTTCTCCAATCCATCGACAACTGTTTCAATCAAATTTGTGACGGCATCGATAGTGGATTTGTTCTTTCTGAAGCCGAACTGCTCATGACGGAGAATTTGATACCTGCCAAGGAACAGCTCAAATCTCTTCAGAAAAACCACTTCAAAAATTTTGCTCATGACCGGAAGGATTGAAATGGGGCGGTAATTTTCCGCAAGGCAGGGATCATCTTTTTTGAAAATGGGTGTGACTTTCGCTAATTTCAAAAGGGAAGGGAAGATGCCTTGAGCGAAATACAATTTGATCAAATTTGTGAGTGGTGTCAAAATATGCTTATAGCAACGTTTGAGCAGCCACACAGACATGCCGTTAATGTCACAAGATTTTTTTGGCTTGAGTCCCTGTATCACGCGGGACACCTCCTCCTCACTCACGGGAGACAGCACCATTGATGAGATCGGTCCCATCGATGACACCTCAACATAGTTGGAGCCTCTGAATGGTGGGCCAAACGTAGCAACGGAGGAAAAAAAAAGAATTGAACTCATTAGCTACTTTTAATGAATCTGTCACGAGTTCGTTTTCGATTTTCGGTTTTGGTGTTTTTAAAGCGTTTGAACCAGTAGGTTGGGTCGTTGCATTTTTGATAATGCTCCAAGCAGTTTTGGAAAAGTTTTCGCAGTTGCTAAGTTTGTTTTCAACTTCCCGTGTTTTTGCGGATTTTATAGTTTATCGATATTGGCTCTTAAAATTTCTAAAAAATGCTTTAAATTGTTCGTCGTCTGTGCTTACGTAAATCGAGTGATAGAACCTCAAACGATCTCGCAAATGGAGTATTTCTTGAGTCATCCAAGAGTTTGTTTTTCTTTTTTTCACTTCTTTGATATATTTAAAAGGGCAAGTTGTATTCAAGTTAAAAACTAAGCGGTCGTGGAATGCCGAAAAAGCTGTTTCTACGCTGTCAGAATGATTTAAAAAGGCCCAAGTTTCTTTTGCTAAGGACGAGTTGAAAAGCGCGATTTTTTTCAGACCTCAAGTCTCTTTTGAATTTGGATGGAGGAATTTGAGTCCGAGACGAACAATGACTAATAATGGTCTCCTGAGCGAAGTGATCAGAGATGGCCGCGTTTATTACAGTGACCGAGGCGTTTGGGATGTTTGTGATTACGTTGTCGATGGCTTTACTCGATGTGGCGGTTACTCGTGTTGTAGTGTTTATCGACCAAATCAGCCCGAAAGAATTAAGAATGTCCCGTAGCCGCTGGGTCAGGGGATCGGTGTGGTCTAAGGCGTCAATATTGAAGTCGCCAGTTATGATGAACTTGGACAACTTTAAATCGAGTAATTTTAAAAGATTTTCAAAATGTTCAAAGAATGTGTTGCTGCACCCATTTGGAGATCGGTAAATGCCAATTATGTTGATTTTGTCTTTGGAATTGGTATTCATTTTTATCCCGACCACTTCAAAACCTAGATCACAAGTGTGATTGACCTTGAATGGCAGGAACTCCAGACCAGATTTTACAAAAATTGCCACACCTCCCCCTTTAAAATGCGATCGATCGAAAGATGTTGCCAATACATAGTCCTCAATCCTGAACTGTTGGACAGTTTCAGATTTGAAACCGTGTTCGGAGATTACGAGAACATCAGGGTGAAGCTCGCCTGCCATTAGAGACAATTCGTCTACTTTATTTGTGGCAGACTGTGAGTTTTGATGCACAACAGAAAACATTTTGGTTGAATTTTGAATTTTGTTGATTTGATTTTTGGTTGTTTTTTGACAAGTTTGGCGCAAATTTTGACGCTCTAGTTCTGGTGATACTAGCCTGCTTTTACATTGTCTGCGAATATACAGTTTTCTTGTGCAGGTGCATTGTGGTTGGCTGTGTGTTGACTCTTTACAGCCTCAGCATAGGTGTCGAAGGGCAGAGTGTGGACCAAAGCTGGAGGCGGCGACGTAGAAGCAGCAGCCGGCGTCACCGATGGCAGCTCGCAGGTAGCAGCCGGCGACGGGACCTCTGGGGCGGCGGAAGCGATGTCCAGCTTCTTCACACAATCCAACAGGAGCTCGGCCAGTAGATATTTGTGCTGCGGCTGCAGGTGCATCCCGTGGGGTGTGAACGCCTTACGCTGGATAAGGTTGAAGTCAAGTACTTCAGTCCCACGATGCCTCACGCACAGTTCCTCAATGTACGCGTTCACTCGTGCGGTCTCCAGATTGATAGGGTGGTTTGCGGGCAGGTCGTGTCGATGGGGCAGAGTAGCGACGACAACTCTGGCAGTCCTCAACTTACTAGCGATGCGGCGCTCCAGGTGTTTGTATATATTATTCTGCTGACCGGTGGCGACATCATTAGTGCCGGCAATAATGGCACAGCAACTCCCAACTGGTGGCAGACTGTCGGATGTCGCGTCCAAGAGAGTAGCCCCCGGCTTTCAGACCCCACTCACGGCGGTCCTCCGATTCACCATTCGCCGCACCAAAGCCGCCAAGCCTCGTCCGTGGCTGTCTCCTTCTATGTGGATGGAGGAAAACAAGAGAGACGTTTCATTAACTGGCTGATAAGATTTGATGGCTTTGATGGCTCCCCATGGACGACGTTTCTTCTTCCTTTTGGGTCGTGTCTTATTTTGCCCATTTGGAAGTTTGGGGGAATATGTTTCTTCGGTGGTTAATATTTTATACCTATTCTTTGTGCTAATAGGGTGGCGAGTTTTTGTTTGCACCATTCCGATGAACCTCCCCCTTCTCCACTCTCACATCGCGGAGCCCTCAGGCTCTGGAGCTCAGCCTCCAGTACCTCAATTGTTGTCTTAAGGCGGTCGACGAGGTCCCTAGTCTCAGCACATCGCTGATCCCTGCAGTCAAGCGGGAGATCACATTGAACGCTGCAGCTCGTCACAGAGGCGCGTGTTGGCAAGTCGGGCCGTGGGGTATTAGCCACAAAAACCTGGTCCGTATATTGCATCAGCCGCATGTCTGACTCGATGGAGTGATCCAGGACGCACTTCAATTGGTTTTTTAGCTGCTGGACCTGCTCCCTGAGTCCTGCATTTTCGGTAGTCAGATCCGTCGAACCCGAAACATAAGAGGGCAGTTCAGAATTAGATGGAGAACCAGCAGGCGTGACTTCGGCGACAGGCCCAGGTGAAGGCGTCGCGGCGCCAGTACGTCTCGGAGTGGAGGATGGGGCAGTGGGTACGGAGGACGCCGTCAGTGAGGGTGTAGAGGTAGCGCCGACGTGGTTAGGTGATGGGACCGATGGGGATGATAGCGCCCTCATGGTTACGGGGTGGGGACCTGAGTGCTTGCTTTGCGTCACTGTGATTGTTGTTTTCTCCGCATCCGTTTTTACTGTGGCTCCGCAAGTCCGTCCAAGGCAGCGCCAGATTATCTCGCCCGACTTCACTGTGTAGCTCTCTCTGTATTTATGAGTTTTAAATACTATATTCGGTCTTCCATTGCGAGTCAATTCAATTTCAAACATCGTGGGTAAATGGATAGCGCCTGCAGTTATAGCATACACAGTGCGCAATGCAGATAAGTGTGGCGGGTGGCGTCAGGAAATGGTAGGGGCAGTCAAAATGCAGGCGTCGTGGCGGCGACGCGACGAGGGTAATCCCGCTCCGCGTAGTTGGCGGTTCTTGTTCGTAGTGCGCATGCGCGAACTTCCAGGCGGACGACGTGACCCTGTGCTGTTCTTATCAGTTTGCAATGTCAAGGTTAGAGAGTCAAGTAATGAGGAGCTGGAGACAGCTGTCCTCTCCCTGAAGAACAACAAGGCTCCTGGTCCAGATGGGATTCCGAGTGAAGCTCTTAAACAAGTTTTCCCAGTCAACCCAGGGATTCTATTGAATATGTATAATGCCTGCCTTTCTGAAGGGGTGTTCCCGGTGGAAAAGAGCCAGGCTTGTACTAATTAGCAAGGGAAAAGGTGACCCTGACCTGCCTTCGTCCTACAGGCCTTTGTGTATGTTGGACACAGCAGGGAAACTTTTTGAGAAGTTTATCCGCTCCCGACTGACATTAGCCGTGGAAGCTGTCGGGGATTTTTGCCCCCAGCAGTACGGCTTCAGGAAGGGGCGGTCAACCATTGACGCATTTGAGGAGGTCCGGAGAGCAGTTCAGATGGCTGAGAGTCATAGTCGGTACTCTCGTCGAGTTGTGCTTCTTGTTACGCTTGATGTCAAGAATGCTTTCAATTCGGCGAGACGGGGTGATATGTTAGATGCATTGCGGAACACCTTCCGCATCCCAGCGTACCTGCTCAGACTCATCGAAGACTATCTTCGGGCCCGACTCCTTATATACGACACTAAAGAAGGGACGCGGACAATGAATGTGACCTCCGGCGCCGCGCAGGGCTCAATCCTGGGTCCGGATCTCTGAAATGTCTCCTATGACTGTCTTCTGAGGTCCGAGATGCCGGATGAAACAGTTTTCGTTGGGTACGCCGATGACGTCGCAGCACTGATTGCCGCACGCAACGTTGAGCTGGCCCAGCTGAAGCTGAACCAAGTCATGCGCGTCGTGAACAACTGGATGGAGCATCACGGGCTATCTCTTGCTTTAGCTAAGACAGAGATTGTAATCTTGACTAAGAAGAGGATTGGCACTGTCGTTCCACTTCGCGTGGGTGGGGTAACTGTCCAATCTACTCGTGCCGCCAACTACCTTGGGGTTATGGTGGAGAATAAGCTGACCTGGAGAGACCAAATCTTCCGTACTGCGGACAAGGCCGCTAAGGGAGTGCAATCCCTTAGTAGGCTAATGGCTAACGTCGGTGGTCCCAGGTCTAGCCGAAGACGGCTCCTCATGTCTGCAGTCCAGTCCGTCCTCCTGTACGGAGCTGAGGTGTGGGCAGATGCATTAAATAAGGAGATGTATCGGATGCGGCTTGCTCGGGTGCAGCGACAAGCAGCTCTCAGAGTCGCATCAGCATATCGTACAGTTTCTGAGCCTGCCGTCCTGGTGATTCCTGGAGTCATCCCGGTCAAACTTCTGGCTGAGGAGAGGAAAGCAATATACCAGCGAAAATGCGAGATCGGCAAGGAACGTGCCACATCAGAAGAGCGCACCCGCACCTACCGGTAATGGCAGGAGTTGCGGGATGAAGAGACCCGAGGACGTTGGACAGCACGGCTGATACCGATGGTCCAGCTTTGGGTGAAACGGCGACATGGTGAGGTGGACTATTACCTCACCCAGTTTCTCACCGGTCATGAATATTTTCAGTCCTACCTTTTCTTGGTGTGAAAGACCGGTTCACCGGACTGCATTTATTGCCCGGGTGTTCCCGATGATGCGGAGCATACATTCTTCCGCTGCCCACATTGGGAAAGGCCCCGCCGTGAGGCAACACGAACTCTATGTGTTTTTTCGGTGGACTCTGTCTGCCAAGTGATGCTGGAGGGTCAGGACAACTGGAACTGTGTGTCTCATTTTGTCCAGGGTATTCTCCGCGCTAAAAAGATAGATCTAGACCTAAATGTGGTTTAGACTTTTGACTTTCTGATGGCTGGATAGGCGCGAGCCCTGAGGGCTTAGGTAAAATTCAGACCTAACCTGAAGTAATGTGACAAACAGTTTCCGCGTTGGGAACCAGAAGTATAGAGGAGGTTTTTAGTGGGTAGTGTATTGTGAGAGTCCCATACTACAGGCTGGTTACCTGTGTGCGTAAATGCATTTTCCTTCCTCTCCCTAAAAAAAGTACTGTGGCCATATGCAGAGTGTATAATAATAATAATATTGCAGTAAAACAATTAGCAAATTTGCATTTCAAGCGTCATTTCAACATTTTGATTTAAAAATCTATAAACTAAAACCTTATCACAGGCACAGTTAATTCCACAAACTCATGTGTGAACCTATCAATATATTGTATTTTGCATGTTTTGGATATCAGAAAAGGATAAATAGAATAATAATAATAAAATATTAATTTTCATCCCAGTGGCCCATTGTAAACTCATCAACGGAGTAAAATGCCTTTGACAACAAAAAGTGTCTTAATCAAGATTTGAATTGTTTGGGTTCATTAATTCGTTTGAGATCTCCAGGGAGCTTATTGATTAACTTGACACCCATTTGAGATAGCAAGTGTCCTGAAATGTATGGGGGTGATTTAAAAAAATGGATTTAGTATCTATTCTTAATTGAATTGAATATAAGCAAATGTACATATTTCACCCAAATATTTCGATAGAAATGATCGTACTTTGATTGTAATTAATTTTTGCGTGTGTAATTTGTTTCCTTAATTGAGAGTAAAAATCGTTTGTAAAATTCTCGTTGCTTTTTATTTTTACTACGAGTATAATTATTTTTTAAGTTCTTTTTAAGGTGTAAGTTTTCTTATGAAATTTTAATAAATTATGATGCTCGAATTTTAGGATTGATGTAGTCGATATTATAGAGTTTTATAATATCCTCAGGTGGGATTAAATGCGATTAAAATGACCATGGTACAGCTTCTGCACTCAGTTTCAGTTATCAAGTGAATGTGTTCCTTTTTAGAACAGTAAATAGTTCATATCACTACCTGCGCATGTCGACTCAATTTAGCCAATGAATTGTAATAATCTAACGAAACACTAGTTTCCTTTAACATGCTGCATTACAACCCATTCGCTGCTGAAAGATTATATCAAGACGTACCCTAGGTGCTAAAAAGTTTTATGTTACTAAATCCTACCTTATGTGTTGAAATGTCTGGAAATGGCATTAGAGCCACAAATCCGAACTCCTGATGTGCGTTCTCGCCCATCAAAGTCATCAGTCGCCGGCGGACCTCGCAGCACCTGGCGGTGTCACTCATGTACTCCCGCGCACAAGCTGTACTGCCGAACGCGCTCAAGAGCGTCAACCGCGACCACATTTCATCACTACGCACTTTTATTATATATTGTGTCCTAAATTAAAAAAATTTAACTATTTACAATATATAAAATCCTCCCACCTACGTTCAAATTTAGTAAATTGTATAGGTCTCATTCCTGAAGTTGTTATTGTCCATTGTGGAGCTGTAGTGTATATGTCGTGGTCCTCATCAGCATCATTTACCGACGATCCATCATCTGATTCCTCATCCGATACGTCATCCACAGCGCGTTGAACAGGGTCATCTTCGTCGACATAGTCTAGATTTTCAGGTTGTAACTCGATGCGGGTAGCTTCTGAGGCGTTTCCAGACGGTCCAGGGATTGAATGGTCCATTGTACTCATCGTACAACACTCGTACACACACACACAAACACTATTGTACACACTAAAATAACAGTGAACACTCTAAACCTTAACAGACAGTAATAAAAACTAGGGGTCGCGGGCGGACCCCGTAGGGTGGCGGTGAGACGCGAACGAACCACGTTTCAAGACCGACACGAACCACTATCCAACTGCTGTAGCGTACCAACCTACTCCGGCGACTGGCTGAATCACACTAAGCCTATACACATTGCGATGCGCAGTAGTCCGCCCGCGAACCCCTATAACGCTCACAGGCTATAACGCATGGATCCCGCCGGCGAGTCAGCCGCACAGAAAGTGTTAAATTTCTTTATAATAATTAATTAAAATAATTTGTAACTTTTGCAAGTCAAAATTTCTGTGAGACGTGTCTAGGCATTAACACAGTATGAAAAATCTAATGATAACGTGTTTCGACTACAGTTCAACACAGTGTGACTTCTTACCAGCAAGCATAAAATGAAGAGACTTACACAACCCATTACTTATTTCACTAACTATCTAATAGAACAGTGTATTCCTAGTCATAGTATCAAAGCAATGACAAAAAACAATATACTTTGTAAATGAGTTTTTGACCCACCACTAGCGTGGTATTTACTTAAATACGTTATTTATTGTACACGTAAACATTCCGACAGTAATCTGTGAATGGGAGGGCGATTTTTTGATGGCGTAAAATGACGGTTTGTGTGCATTGTGGAAACAGTTCTTTTTTACATCTCTGTCAGTGCCAGCTTAGATGACGCTGATCTAAGTGCCTGAGTTACGAGTGTAGGAACTACAGCTATTGTTTCATACGTTCTGTTGTGGAGTAGTCCCTTACCGTGTACGTAGGTGTTGCGGTTATTATTCGTATTCAAATTGAAGAATCCATACATGTTTCATTGAGCGTTTTGGTGACAAAAAGTACTTCGAGTATTTTAGTTACGGTGGTACAGTGACAAGAGATACAGTGATATTTTTAATGGAATGTTTCCAGTTGCATGTTAGTGATTTTAGTTTTAATCTTATCCACGATGCATTATAAATCAGAAAAGCAACTTGCAAGAAATAATCTTAAAACTCTACCAAAGGAGAAATTGTCTCGTTGGACCAAATTTGTGGTAAAATGTCGACAACTGGAAAACAAGGCGATAGGCTGTCTGCATCTTTTATATGATATTCAATATCACTGTTTGATTCATACGTAATATATGCATAAAAAGGTATCCAAAGGTGAAGGTCCTCTTTAAAAAAGACAAATTGCAAACGCACTTAGCTTTGAATTTCTCTGGCCTTGGTTGCAACATAGTTTGCAAATGCCCAAAACTTCTTTGGCAAACCATTGCAATAATTAAAGTTGAAATACCAGCAGCTTTTCAAATTTTCAACCAGCAGTAAAGACGAAACATATGTAGCTTCAATGCTTCAAAAAAAGGCTTAGTGACAACCCATTTCTATGAGCATTGTTTCAGAGCAATGTGTGAAGAGCATCAAGGACATTTGTTCAAGGAATGCATAGTCTTTCGTAATGAAATAAAGATATGTGACTACTACTACAGATAAAGGTTTTGCATAAACGTTCTTCCATATCTTAAGGAATAAAAATATAGAACACAAAATTAAATATACATAAGCCATTCAAATATTCCTCATATCCGTAATTACCTCTTGTTTAATGTTTCATACAATATATATTGTATTTATTACATTAATTCAACCATTACGTATAAGAATATTTGTTGGAAGTTTCAAGTATAACGCTAAAATAACTAACCCATTATCCTTTTGCAGTATTACCCCAGCAACATCAGAGTACCTCATTTAATATATTTAGTATAGAAGAGAACTATATAATTAATAACAAATGAATACGGAATTTAGGCAGTTACAACCAATCATCGCTACCTTTTTTAGTTAGAAGAGATACTTAGTTGAGACAGTGAAATATAAAATTTATTAAAAAGGTCTTAAATTCCACATTTATATATCAGATAGGAAAAATGTAAGAGCTTTATGAAACCAACCTACATCATTGAGCAAATTCAAATTTATAGTTTCCACATTAAATAGCACGGAAACATTTAAATGTTAATAACAAAATATTTGTTATTTATACGCGTAATACGAATTAATTAAAATGTAAGATCTTCATAAAAATGCATTAACAGTTTAAATTAACAATAAACTAAACACATTGACAAGCTTTAAAATCAACCGTAAATTATAACATGAAACTTATGGAAGTTTATGGAGTACGTTGCTTTTAAAAGCCTCGACAGTGATCCGTTGGATAGAGAGATCTTCAAAATGTTTGGTATCTTTTTGAATTTAAGTACGATTTTCTCCGTCTTAATTACATGTCGTATCTTCAAATGTATATTACAGTAGAGATATGTTTTAAAGATAGACTCACTAACTTTTAAATCTTTAAAACTATAACATACGTCAAGAGCATAGAACCTAAACAGCAAGAAATATGTTTTATACAAATATAGAGTATACACATACGCTATTTTTAATGTTTTATGAATGATTTTATTGCTGATAATATTTCAGCTTGGTAGAATTTAATATGATTTTCCCTGAATGTTAAGTTACACAGGGCTAGAAGTTTTTCTTAATATACAGAATTATACCTCAATTAAAATTTTAGTTATATTTATATTTTTTTTACCTAATATTAAGTCAAAGCACTGACATACACTATACTTTTATTTATGTTCTAGAATATCCTTCATGTATCTTTCTTTAAGAATCGTAAAGGTCATTTCCAGAATTCTAATGTTGTTAAATCCACCAAACTTTAATCCGTGTTTAATCCTGGTATTATAGGATTTTCCTTTAAACTGTGCTCGTTTGTTAAATTAGTACATATATGCCTACCTATAATCTAAGGAAAGTGTTGTAGCATTTTTATTTACTCTTATTGTTACAACGTTACTTAAATCACACACATGGATAATCAATACATAGATAAAAAAAACTGTATTATATATGTGCTTCATATATATCAGCAAGTAGTTAACATATATTAATCTTTCTTGCACTACCTGAAATAAGGGATAATTATATAATTGGTCTTCAAAAGCATGCCCACTGCAAATATGGAATACAAGAAAAATCCTCAAATTGACAGAATTACCCTTTAGTTTTAGCAAGTGTGTATAACATAAAAACAACTTTTTATTTGACCAATTTTTTGTTTCACTAGCCATCTTTGACCCGTCAAGTAGACAAAGCGTAAAAGAGGTCGGACTGTTCTAGCGCAGGAATTAATAGAGGCACTAGGATTAGTGATTTGATTCATTGTGAGGAAGCCAAATAAGTCCTCGGTTTGCTCTAGCAAAGGGCAAAATATTCCCCTTGGGTCTCTCCAGTGAAAAAAGCCAAATAGGTGTTCGGTTTGTTCTAGCTAAGAAAGGCTTGGGGTACTATTAATAAAAGGAAAACGAATGGATAACGGAAATTTCCAGCGAGGGTTACGTCAGTTCAAGTGGGAAAACAAAGGGCAAAGGAATTTAAAAAAATTTGTATAGAGCGACTACCTGAAAGCGATACAAACGCGGATTTGCAGTTCATGAGCAGATAGAATTAATAATGATAACCGGAAACGTGAATAATCGCTATGGTAAGAGCAAAGGTCAGGGTGGAAGAGGTACTTCCTCTAGGATACGACGGAAGGGATCGAGTACTACGTCGGGTGCTTGCAGATTGTAGAAGACTAGAGGGTATTTATCATGGGAAGCGGAAATCGGGGTGTAAAAGATTTCAGAAAATCTAGTATACGGAGTGAATCGTAGACCGTGGAGCGGATGGTAGGATAAGTTAACAAAGGAACGTACGTAAGTAGAGAGTGGATAATATATAGGTCTTGTGGAACAACGCTAATGAGAAATCAGACCTTATCAGACTATATCTAAATATATGTTTGTACAGTAAAACACATATTTACCATATATACGGTATTTTATCATCAACCTTTTACATTATGAGCATTTCTCAGTGATTTATTTACCTCATGGCTTAAATACATTATGTATTCCATTAGGATATATATATATATATATATATATATTATATATATATATATATATATATATATATGTGTGTGTGTGTGTGTGTGTGTGTGTGTGTGTGTGTGTGTGTGTGTGTGTGTGTGTGTGTGTGTGTGTGTGTTGTGGTACATAATGATGTAGTAAAACTTGGGACTTCAGGTGGACGATGACTTGACTTGGCGATCCCACATAAACTTTGTGTGTGCCTCTTTGTCTTCATCGTCCTTCCTGATCTCCCAGTTTGCAAAATATCGCCATGTTCAGTTATTAAAAATAATATACTTTGGTTTGGTAGAGTCACGGTTGCGGTATGGACTTCTTGTTTGGGGCTCGGCATCTCAGTACTTACTAAAAAGGGTTTTCGTTTTACAGAAACGAATTGTGCGAATTGTGGCTGGCATATCTCGCAGAAGTTATGCAGAAATGCATTTAAAGAGCACAGCATTTTGACCTTTCCATCTTTGTATATTTACGAGACCATTATCTATGCCAGGTTTCATTGTGCAAATGTAGTAGATGGAGCTGCTATACATGACCACAACACGCGAGCCCGAGTAGACCTGCGACAAACCCAACATCGCTCGGCTCTGGCGGGTGGACTGCCTCAAAATTCAGGGGCTAGGTTTTTTTGGAAGCTCCCTAGTCATTTAAAAAATATAACTGAAAAAACAATTTTTAAAAAACAACTAAAAGAATACCTATTAGAGGGTTGTTTTTATTCGGTTGGGGAGTTCCTAGCCTAAACTCTATTTTAATAATCATTTGTATTCTTTTATTATTTAATGTAAAATTAGTTCCTACTCAGCTTGACTTTCATACAAATATTGTATTTTTATATGTTATTTATTAATAATGTACTACTAACTTTTGTCATACATGTAATACATGTCTACGACAATAAAAAGATTGAAATTGAAATTGAAATTGAAAACACATTTTCAATAAATACTTGAACCTGCTGTGTATTTACTCGTATTATGACGATACTGATATACTTACTGGTAATAGACAATGTTAAAGCATTTTGGGAAAATATTAACTTAAGTAACAACTATTAAATACAGAACGCTGATTCTTCAAAGGAATTTCTGTGGTGGTGATGTGTAAAGATAGCAAGATGCCTGCGAGCCACATGTACTTAAAGGAACGGCAGAGTGGCTGGAGGAGGTGAGGCTTATCACACACCAGCTGTTTGGTCAGAAACATACGAGTATACTCGACTCTGTCAACAATCAGTAAAGTTATCTTGTCTCTGACCTATATATTTGTTAATGTATATATTTATGTACACAGTGCATTTATATACATTTAAAGTACCCCTATGTCTATGTATGAGGAGGAACAATATTTAAATTTGCTTGGATACGGTTTGACATCATTGATATTTAATCTACTGAATATTTAAATAGAAACAGAATTTGATATAAATTGAACTTTTTAATGATAAGTTTAATGATACTAAGTAATCGTTACGTAATAAAGGGCCTTAAAGACTATTCTCAATTATATGAGTATAATACAACATATCAATACATCAAAAGTTCCTAACACCATCAAGCACTAGACTAATAATACGCTAAATCAAAAGATTATTACGACAATTATATCTAAATTATTATTTAAAGTCATTCGTTTCCATTCCCTTAAAATGATAATTTAACACAGAAAATTTAATATGCTTCAGAATTACTCCTACCTTTGTTGACTGCTAGAACCCTCAGTGAATAAAACACAAGAATGTGTTACAGATAACAAGTATTAGAAATCAGAATTTTGAAAGGTTTATCAGCAAGTGTTACATAGACACATATGGAAATAGGATCAGATAGTTATGTAAAATACAAACTGACCTATGCTAAGCTATGGCTTTGAGTTTTAGGTGAAATAGATACGTTTTACATACATTCTATCCACAGTTTATCAATACGATAATTAAAGATTTAGTGCTTTAGGTTTTTAAATTTATTTATATGGCTGCAAATACTCAATATATCATTAAATGGATCCATAAAAGTGTTCAGTATAGTGTGTTTTGGTACTTATATCATTTACATAACTTTGTCGCTTTTTAACGTATTAAAAGACCACTGCACAAGATATATCATAAACTGGATTAATTAGTTTTTACGCTACATTTGAATTGTTCCAACCTTAACAGTATTTTTAGGTTTTCTGCCCACAAGCACCAGGTTCTTAATGGTGCTTCTATCTACTGTGCTTCTTGATCTACAACTATTCAATAAAGTGCAATTGAATAAAAAAACAAACAATGGCAATGACGTAGGTATACAATTAAAATGTTGTTATTTCTAATATACTTTTAAAGGAGAATATGATAATAATTGTGTTTGCACTATCGTTCGCAATTAATAAAATTACTACAAACTATGCAGAGCTTAACCATTCAGAAGTTTAAGATTATTCTGAAACTGTAAAACGGTTATATAACAATAATTAATTATAATATAAAAGTTCATATTTTTTAAACTTGACGAGTGTAAATTCATAAGCTAAACTAAGAGTTTTTCAGTCTATTACACTGGGACTTAAGGTTTTATTGTTAGCATTATTAGTTTTGTAGATTAGCAATGATTGAAAATGTACCACTTAAATGTAAATTCTATCTAGTTTGATGTATATTATTTAGTTATGTTATGAAAAAGTGGATGTTATACAGCTTTGTACTGTCTTTAAAATTATATACCGTAAGCCCTTCTTACAAATTTAATTAAATGATCATGAAATATATGGTATGGTCATTATATCGTTTTAAAAGATCATACGGTAATGGATGTAAATACAACTGTTTGTTGTGACGAAATACCTATTAGAAATTGTATTGGATAAGGGTGTAATATAATTTCTGTAACAACTTTTAAACCGTAAAACTTAAAGACTTTTTCACCTTAATAATTAAGGTGCAACATTTGTAATCGCCTATACGCCATGCGTACATTTTAATTTTATAAATTAAATATTGAATTAGGTTTTTTGGTCACTCTGTAATCTTACATAATTTGAAAATAAATATAATGGATGATTTAATGCCGATTTACTAGGGTAAAGTTAGCAAACAAACCTCTGCAGTAAACAGCTTGACCACTAGACATTTGAGACATGTGGTCTGAAATACTCTGTATAATGAAAGTGGGTGTTGGAAACTATCAATTGCATGAAACCTTGATTTTATTCATTGAAAATTTTTAATTGTGTTATTTAAGTAAATAAAAGTTTATTTTGTACAATATTTCACAAAACGTTATTTTAAGATAAATGATAATCAATTATGGGGTATACGGTCTACAGGTTTCCTATTTTAAGTCCTTAAATCTGAAATTATGTCACGTTTTAATATTGTTTAATATAAAAACGGTTTGTGACTGTTGACTTACGAGGACGGCGTTATAAGGAAACTCCTCTTAAATACGCTCTTCGAAATTAACTTAAGAGCCCTCATAAAACGCCTCTAAACACAGTTTATTAAGTGGAAAAGTTTATATAAGTGAAATAAGTGTGTGAAATAAAATGGCACTTTTCTCTTAACTTACCTAATTACCAATAATTAGTGTTCAAACATAATGAATTGTTATTCGCGACATTCTGAAGAAGTCTATTGAGAGTATCAGTAATAGAGCCTGTTTGAACAAATATAATTTGGTTCTTTATCTTTTGTTTGCTTTCCTTTGGAATAGTTTACAAAACAGTTATATTATCGGTTAGACAAAATAATGTAATCCTAGTGCATGGACTAACTGAAAATTGTTGGATTTCAATGAATTTACTTCCGACGAGGGGAAGAAGCTTACCCCAAGGAATTAATGAAAGGGAAGATAAGCCTATATGTGTGACTCCTTTTCTTGCTTTTCTTGCTGTTGTGTGTTGAAGAAATTTGTGATTTAATTAAAACATTTCTTGTCTCATACCCAATGACAAAGCAATGCACTAATGTTCTTTAGTGATTATACTATGACTGATACATTTAAACCAAACACTCGCTGGCTAACAATACAATTTGATAATTCAGTAAAAAAAAATGAGAGTAACGAATGTTTGTACTTTCTTTCCTTTTAAAGCAGTGAGGTACTTAATAAAAGCATATGATGCACAACAACTATTTATAACCAATTATCCTATTTTGAAAATTCTGCAAAATTGGAGATATAATTTTTCAATATTATATTACATCATTTGATTATGAAATAACTCATTGACGAATTTGACTTTATTTAACCAGTTTCAGCTTAAGAAGCTTTTCACGTGGGTGAAACATTGTGAAATATTGAACATGACTTTTTGCAAATTGCATTCCACTGCAGTCTTGAGTCAATATCAGACTTTAATACTGTGGATTCTCATCTACTTCCAGCCTGGTGTTTCTTATTGTAAAACTCGCATGAAAATATTTCAAATCATATTAAATTTAGTTACAAAACTGCGATGATAAAAACCCATAGTAAAGTAAGCTACGCTTAAACGTGTGAGATTTAATTCTTTATGTATAATTGAAAAGAGTTTAATACATTTAGAATTCTCTAATATATTTGATTCTTTGTAGGTCTGAAGTTTAATCAACATGTTGTTTTACGAAATAAACCTTTTTGTTAGGAACCTATAATAAACATTAGTTTAATACTACACCCTAACTTTCTGTTAATATAAAGTGAGAAATAACTCATTCGTAAATATAATCGTATAAAGTGGGATGGGAAAAATAACAGTAATTAGTAAAATATATAATTTCTAAGGCACAATATAAATGGAAGCTAAAAGCAAGTAAGTACCCAAAAGAGAAATAAGTTTATTCGACCAATTCTAACCTATAACTTTAAATACTGTAATCTGTGAAATTTAATCAAGTCCCGTGACGACGGTAACGCTTATTGGATTCTAAAAAGAACTTAAATCACTCGGCTTTAGATAAACCTAATCATTGGATAGTTTATTGTTATTGTGCTTCTTACTGCCCGTAGAACATTGTATAAAAGGGAATATTCCGATTTATTTATATCATTATTCCACTTAGATTTCTTAACATAAAATTAGAATATTTATATTTAGTTTACTACTTGATACATCTTAAACACAAGATATAATTATAATTTATGAAATAAACGACGATACTACACATTAAATTAAATGTTCTTTGCATAATTAATATTAACATGTGGTTACTAGGTATTGGGTTATTATTAATTTAACATTAAACAGCTATTAGAATCTTGTATTCACAAATTAAAAATGGCAACATTTACAATTGACCAACACTTAGCATAGAGAAAAATGTATGAGAGTGTGTCTTGTAAATACTCGAGAGACTATTAATTGTAATCATTTTCATCAAATCTGCTACAACTAAAAAAATAATATTAGTGTAAATACTAATTATTTCTTACAGTATATGATTTTTTAACCTTTTTACGAGTGAGTACGGCATTTGCCTTATACTACCAATGAAGAATTCTTCTACTGGCGTATTGTGACATTGAGCGGATATTTTAGAACTATTTTAGGTATTCGCAAAACATTGCTTTGCAATTCATAGTTATATATGGTGACAGTACAAAGTTTTACTTCATATGAAACAGTTTGGAGCACTGTAACTCCCAGTGGTATGTTACCGGCCAATATATGAATATGCATTCGGGCGCAGCCGTGCTCCGTCATATATGCAGGATACGTATATGAAAACATACATTATAAATCAAGAATAAAACACGTACTGATATATTTGATGTCAGTTTTAACAAAAAAATAAAAATTTTCCAATTTTTGTGTTTATATCTCGATCTGCAACAATTATAGTACAACATTTTAACACTTTTAATTTTTTTTAAACTAACCTTAGACAAATTTTTGCAGTTCGGTTGGTTGACCTTTTAGTTTTCATATAATTTTATAGGTTTATGGTACTTTTATCGGACCTAATGTCCCTAGTGTTTCTTCAAGTTATTCCAGTGTAGAGCAGTGTACTCTAAGGGATATAAATACATAAATGGGAAATTTTTTATTAAAATTTTTAATAATAATAATATTAACTTAGGCTATAGAAATTGACAATAATAAAAAAAAAATTCTTCACTTAGTAGAAACTACAGAATAGGAAAATAAGTATTTTTAGTGAGAATTCTGTTCAGACATGGTTTAATGTTTCTCACTTTAAACTTCCTTAAAATAAACATTCTCATTTCTAATTAAAACAATAACGTAGGATTGTAATACTCTGATCCTTGGCGTTGATGGCTATGTTTATACCGATGTGAAATTACTTGCTGGAGTACATTCGTTTTATTAGTTATTTGCTATTATTATTATAGGTTGGTGAGACCTTAGCCATTCGCAAGCTGTGTGTTTTAGTAGATATATTTATTTAACACAGCTGGCTCACCGTCACTGCCCCAAACATTTGTTCTGAAGCACAAACGTTTACGTGGGGATGTTGTGAAATTGTCTACCATCGTATTTACATGTTCGTTTTGAAATTTTGCAACATATTCACATTCCTTTTTTACTGTAAAAGAGAACATAGAATAAAATATAATTTAGTTTAATACCAACTCATTCAATGTTCAAACGCTCGTATTCTTCAGGGATCAGTAAGACTAACTTTTCACTGTGTTGTGCTTGACATCATTATTGCTGATATTGGCCTTGCTACTGATAAAATAAAATATATATCTAAGAGTCACTTAAGTATTTCTTCTTCTAATCTTGACTTCACTATAACGACAATGTTTATAAAAAATATACAAGTAAAACCACAATATTATGACTGATAAACGCTTTTTTTTACGTTTTAATTAATTTATTACACTGAAACTTTTAAAGCATCCTTTAATTACTTTCTTTAAGTTGATTTAATAATATATCATAGTATATAATATACATTCTTCCAAATAACATATTATACACATGAGTGGTCGCACAGGTAGCACTATACAAACATTTCGAAATTATACGTATTAACAAAATCAGCAGTTTGGCGATTCGTGACATATTTTCTTATACATTTTTTGAAAAGAAATTTTCATATCTTAATATATTTCATTACAATGTAATTACAAAAAAATTACAAAATATTATTTGAAAATATCTCTACAAATTATTTGTCAATATTCTCTAAAAATAACCTTGCAATTGATTAGTACAATCACTAACTTATCATAAATTCAAGTTTCATTTTGCAAATTGTTCTTTTATTGGAGTTATTTTATAAAGTATAAAAGAAATGTTTTATTCATGTAAAATTACGGAAAATACAATACTTTTATTATGCTTACAATTTAAATAGCCTTATCTGCGTGGAATTTGAAGTACAATATTCTGAGACATAGTCAAACTAATCATGGTATTTTTGAAAAGATTTCCTATTGAAGCAAGATAAAGAATATCTAAGGAAGCGTGGGTAAATTACCTTCACGTGGCCTGTCACGGTCACTAAAAGAATCTCATGTGTTAAACCGTTAGTTTTAACAAGTATTATGATTAAATATTACAGTAAAGCTTAATATCTGTTTCGCAACCTTCAGAAGTTGAGAGAGCCTCCGAATAGTCTACAGTTGATTTTCTACTTACAATCGACATAGTTTAACTATCATGCTGTTTCAGTCTACTTACATCCTCACAGACTGGTACTCTATAAATATCATTTAAGAAAGTTATAGTATATGTAGCATATACTATAACAATATTAATCTGTAATTGAACAATTATAATCTGTATATTTGAAAGAATTACCTCATTTAATGCATCGTATAAAATAATAAAACAATTTAATCCACTCAATAACATATATTTCATATTTGATATTATATATATATATATATATATATATATATATATATATATATATATATACATATATACGGTACTACAACAAATAGCCCAAATTTTAAAAATGTACCAAATACTTCATATGAATTATAATGTTTTTTAAAAAAATCTAAATTTTTCATTCATTTTATTTCCAAAACAAATAAACATGAGCACGAATTAAAAAAACTGTCCTAATGAGTATTATGAAAATAATATACACAATGAACTAGAACTAACGATTCAAAAGCAGTGACTGTAGAAGATAAATAACAATGGAGTAGTATTGAGATTTAAATTATAAGTACCTTATAAATTATACTAAGTGCTACATTGAAAATACTAAAAGTGAGAGAAAAATACATGTAAACAAATGTTAGCAGGGTAAATAATCCAAATGAAAAATTGGAAATAAAAAATAATATTTTTAATAACAAGTTTGAAAATTGTTTAATGAAACTAGTTATACCAAAAGAAAAATTTCAATATTTTATCAAAATGCTATATTTCTACTGTTATTCTATCTTATAACTTTATTAGCATTTTTTGTCACTCCGTCCAAAGCATCAATGATTTTGCACCATACCTACTATAAATATAAATATTATAAATACTTATATATCAAACCAATGTGTTTCAACTTTCGTCTTAAGTATTTCAAAGTTAATACTAAGTAATTATTTGGCCGATTCTAAGATATATATATTTAGATACACACACACACATTTATATATATATATATATATATATATATATATATATATATATATATATATATATTTATATATATAAATATATATATATTTATATAAATCAGTGACTTTCCCTCAACTACTTGGATTAAATTGTCTTTATATGTATTCAAATCGTGATTAAAAGGCAGGTCAATATCTAGCTGTCTAAAAAATTATTAATAATTCCAAATCTAAAAAATACTATTCATATTTTTCATACAAATAAATTCTTCAGGAAAATAAAACTAATTCAAACACACACACACACACACACACACACACACACACAAACATACATCTTAAACTAATACTGTATGTGAGTTACTGAAAATAGTCAGATTTATTAACAATGAGTGAAATTTAAACCTGCATATTTATTATTTACATGATAACATTTAGAGAGAGTAACATGACAAAAAAATTTAACTTTTATTCGCGCTGTTTTATCAAAGTGAGTATTACAACAACTTTAATATTTATTCTTCATTTAATTTAACAAATTTATTGACGTTATTTATATTTCTGAAAACAATTAATTAACAATTTTAATAATTATAGAAATATAATTATGACCAAACAATTTACTTTGTGAATATAACGTTATATTGGTTACCAATATGTGGTGCATCATAGATATTTACTAGTCTAGTTTTAGGCAGAGAGAGGCAAATTTTATCATTGCGTTTTGGACTTGCTCGTGATGATACCTTTTCAATTATGTTCTATGGTGGTTAAAAAAATAGTAAACCGTTGTGCTGTACTGTTGTGGTTAATGAAAAAAAATATGTTCTGTACCTTGGACTGGAACAAATTTCAGCATGCCTATAACGAGTTTTATTGTTTCTCTCAAAGTATCTTAATAACTTATTTAGCTATCATTGTACCTGATTTGTTTATCACGGTATAATGGAAAATGTTCGGAAAAATCCTGTTTCCTTGACCAATGGACGATCAATAATGACAAATAGTTATTGATATGCTTGACTCCTACGTTTATTTTTAATAATTTTGTATTACCTCTGTAGTAAAATCTATTTTGTTTTCTTTATTATTACTAATATTTTCCTCCGTATCGTTTTACAGCATGATCAGAGCTTCCATCGAAGAATTTGTTGTCGAATACGGCTTACATGGTCTGCCCTCTTTTTTCTACTGTGCTGCTCCGTTTTATAGAAAAACCATAATAATTTAGCAAATATCTTTGAAGTATTTGTTTCAGCCAATAAACCAATATTTCCTAGCTTTGAAAACTTAATTTCGGCAAAGTACACTTGCGTTTCAACATACTATGTATGGATCTACATACATATATTATACATTTTTTTAGATATTTTCTCTCAATCTTATAGTACATACTATAGTCATAGGTTAACTAACTGTAGGCCTAGGAATACTGTCAAAATCTAGAGTAGAACTGAAACTAGATTTAAACACTGGAACATATTTTCATAATTTGTCAAAACTTAAAGACATACTAAGGTTTATCTTTGCCTTTTTCGAATAATTTATTGAAAAATAAATTCAGGTTTTGCAACAAATACTTGTGCTTTATATATGTGCAATATATATTGATAAATATATATTGATAATATATTGATAAATATCTGATTTGTAAAATGCCATTACTAGATTATTATTCATTATCATAAACTGTTATATTTATAAAATGCGTCAACAGTCAAAGTTGTTTGTATTGTAGGTACAGCGGTTTCAAGGTATTACATGACAAGTGGAACAAACTGGGTTGAGTGCTGAAGCCACTTACAAGTAATCCAAGTTTAATCTGTTAAGCTATTTAAACACGTACTTAATGGTATGCGCGCTTTCAACCGTCACATAAACGGTACGTAATATCCGTAGTAAGTGGGATTATATGAGGCTGTTTATTTGATTTAAAACGTTTTAAAAATGTTTAACATTTTATTTTTATTTAATACCAACTTTATCCAGTGATAACTTTTATTACAAAAATAAATATAAAAAAGGCTACGCCCTTTTAATTTTAGTTTCTGTTAATGTCACCAACTTTGTCACGATTGCCTATGATAGTCGAGAATCGCGAGTTTGTACATAACAATGAAACTTTACGAATAACTGTTTAAAATGTAACTGAAATTAAACGAATTTGCTTACAGCAACAGTCTACTTCTTATGCGTAGTTGAACATGTTTGTTGCTTACCTTTTTTATAATTTATCAATTATTTTTGAAAAACAGATACATAATCGCTTTAGTTTAATATTAGTATAGATTATATCAAGATTTTGTACAAATATATTACTCTATTGGTAAGAATTTTGTCAGGCTGTTGTGGGAAGAATGATCGTACGTCTTCTAACAATGAAATACAGTAAAAACCTGTTTACAAAACACCCACTTTGTTAATTAACTACGCAAGTAGTTGAGATGAAGAAACTTTAAAGTTTGTTCAAGACCTTTCTAAGAAGTGATTGAAGAAGTTAACAATCTGTTGTTAACTTCATATTTCTACCAGGAAAATAAACAAGTAAAATACATACAACAATATTAGCAGATACTAATATAATTGCATTATACTTCGTATCGTTAAATGAGAATACAGAGCACATATTTAAAGTTCAAATGTTTGATGTAAAAGTTTACAAATTTTTATTTTCTTACTACATTAAAAATAAGTTAAAATGAAGAAAATATATGTTTTTTTCTTCCTAAAACAATAAGGTACTCTGTTTTCATACTAAATATACGAGTATCCTTAAGGGGACTGTTACCCAAAAAATAAATAAAATAGTAATTTTTTTATTTTTCTTTATTTTTCTTTGGAATGTACTGATTTCATTGCAGTAATTTGTTTTTTCCTATTATTACAATAATTTGGTAAAAAAAATATTATTGAAACCCTTTCATGTCATTTTTCGACACTAACTGAACATCAGTCATGTTCCACTAGCTAACACTTTCATATATTTCATTGTTTTGCTGTATTTAACTTTTTATGTTGGCTATACTGTCTAGCATCTTTATTTCAGGTTACTATTATTGTTAATACTGTCAAAATAGGATGGGAAAGCGGCTTTTAAAATTAAAATCTGTCTCGGGTAAAGTAAAACTTGAGGATGGTAAGGGATTAGGTGGGCAGGGTGGGACATGTTAGGTGGGACATGTTTAGGTGGGCAGGGTAGGCTAAGTGAGCCTAATATTCAAAAACTGCAGACATATTATGGCCTGGCCATAAGGCGAAATGTGCAGAGTGTTGAAGAGATGAGAAAGGCAATATGGACAGTTTGCTTTCACACGATGTCATCAAGTGATAAACCTACTCATCAGCTATGCCCTAAAGACAATGAGACATGGTGTAAATATAACCTGAGTTTACTGACTAATGAAATGTATGACCATGATAAACATTTTCACATCCCTGAGTGTGTTATGAGTTTTATAAAACCCATATTCAAAGACCTTTCAGAAACCAAACTGTTGGAGCGATGTTTGAAAGGGAAAACTTAAAACCAAAATGAGTCATTGAATAGTGTCATTTGGTCCCTAACACCAAAAAGAACTTTTGTAACTCTGCCTACCCTTAAACTTGGTGTTTACTCTGCAGTTTGTAGCTTTAATGACGGCTTTTCTAGTAAATTACAAGTTTTGGAAGCATTAAACCTACGTCCAGGGAAAAATTGTGTAAAAGCGATGCAGCGCCTAGAAATAGTGCGAGTGAAGGAAGCGGACAAGAAAGTTCAAGAACTAGAAAAGAAAATAAGGAACAAGAGAGCTTTGAAAAGAAAACGCCTTGAAGACATGTTTACACAAAGTGAAGACCCAGATAGTCCATCCTACAGGTCGGGAAACTACTAGGCTATTGTAGTTAAAGACATTTTCTTCGATTCCCGTAAGTTGGGTTTTTTCTATTTAGATGCAAGTTTTCTCAGCCATTTATGAACTTAGACCTCTCAAATTTTTACCACTTGTACTTTGTACTATAATCTAGGTCCTGACCAAAGGGTTTTACAAAATAAAAAGTATTATCTTAGAAATATTATATATTTTGTGATTTTTTTTAGTTTTAAAAAAGGTGAATTTATTTTAATTAGTTTTTTAATACTAAAAGATGATAAATTGTAATTTTGGTTGGTCACGAACTATAAAAAGGTGTGCTTTAAAATACAAAAAAAATCAAAGCTCTATCATGACTCATTTTAGAAACCTGCATTAAGTTTATATGGACTAAGATAGGCGGTAACAGTCCCCTTAAGTCGTATATTTAAGTCCACTTAATAGAGAGAAAATATAACTAACTTAAATATAATTTCTTCGCGTAACATCTCATTACACTCTATTGCAGAGGATAAGATAACTGGATAATACTCTTGTGGACTCTGCTGTCCAGTAAATATTCACAGATTATCAAGATTGAGTCAGTGAGTACTTATTTTGAGAGAACACTGATACTTAGGAAACCATTTAATCTAAGAGCCAAGAGCGGGTTTCAAGAGCATAAACAAACAACCTAGATTTTGGAGAGTCATATTAGTTTCCTCTAAGGAAGTAATAGGTAATCAGAAGCCTTAGTTAAGTTGGGGGATAGAAAATATGGGTATAAAAAAGGTTTAAAAATGGGAAATCCTATATTTTTGCATATATAATATTTTTCTTATGTTAAGCTGTGGAAACTAACAGTCAAATACAAAAAAGTAAATGTGGTAATACAGAAGAAAACATCATAATATCGAAAAAAGTTTTAAGAAGTCATTGAGAGGCCTTTGAAATTCTTAAGTTTCAGATTCCGACTCTCCAGAATGTATACCCTAATAGCTATTGTGACCGAGGAAAGCAATACAATCTATTTAACTCGATATTGAAGGAAAAAAGTGTAATGTAATCACATTTTCTTAATCCGTTTATTTAAAATATCAAAGTTCTTTATATGTGTGTTGGAATGTGAAAGTACCATATTATAGTAATTTAATGAATGTGATTTAGACTTTTTGTTATATATTGTATTTGTCCGTCAGAAACTACATAAAATTAAGGAATTTGTGAACAATATAAAATATAGTGTAAGGTACTTTCATATACCGAATGTGGTTTAAAATTATAAACACAGTAACACAATATAATTGTTTTAGCAGCTTATATATTAACATATCTTAATTCATACAAAAAAAACGTTTAATGCTAAATTAGAATATCGGTCCCAGTATAAAAGCAATACTTTATTATTACAATATTATAATTATTATTTAATATGTTTATTATATTAATTACAGTAGAAATACATTGGAAAATGAGTTATTTATTCCCAATACTATTGAAAAAAGTATTTAAAGACAATAAGTAGGAAACCAATACACCATTATTAAGATACAGCATTTCACAGTAAATATAGAACAGCGTGCAAGTACGTGCATGCACTGGAATACTCACGGCTCGGGGCCATCTTGTATTATCTACACCCTACTCTCTCATTCCTCCATCAGGAGTTGGTTAATTATTTGTGTTCGCTTTGCGTTCCGCATCCTCTCTTTTGTAATATGCCATCCCGATTATTTAGTTTTCTTTATGTCACTTTGAATTTCGTTATGATATGCTGCTGCTACTATCGTTGGTGTGTGATTAAAATGTTTGATAAATTATTCTATCTTATGTTTGAGGAAAGTGTAAAAATTATTTCGGAACTATTGTCTGACATTTTAGGATATATTTTATTCCTGAGTTTTAAGCGAACCAATATGAGGGTAGGTTTGTTCTAAACATGTTTACTATGCGGTCTGTATTTCTGCCTGTATATATCAATCATCACTTAATCAGTCTTTCCCACCATAGCTGCTTTATGTATAATGAAATTGTGTTAAAACTGTATCATGTGTAGAGGGTGTAAATTAAGTCCTGATACTCCGGAATATATTCCAAACAGACTGAGATATCGTCGTAAAATCTTCACTATACCTATTAAAATACTGTTATAAACTTTTTTAAGGAGAAACATTTGTTCTCCCTTTTTTAAATGAAATGAAAAACATCTCTACGAAGATCATAGAAAAAGTTATGGGCAATCAACCTCTTGCATCCAATGGTTTATATTAAGTCCAGATACGCCTGGATATATTCCAAATAACCTTCATAATAATTATTAATTTTTTTGTATATTTAGGTTAACAATCAGTTCATTATTTTCTAAATGGTGGTGTGGGTAGAGGGGGGTAACTTTAAATTTTCATATTGTAACCCCTATCTTGTGACATGTCACGCTAAATTTATATTTATTATAACCACAATTATTATTAAAAAACCTCTACGACGTCTCTAACCTAAGTTATGGGCAAAAAATGCAAAATGAAATAATAATCTGTATTAAAAATTCCAAAGTTTTGCACGTATTTATATGATTCTTGGGTGATATTTTCTTATTAAGACATCGAGGGGGCCAGCTTACTTTTGTACGTAGCATCTCATGTTGTTTGGTAAATGGTTTCTTTTTCTAGATGGCATTACAATGTAAGGGATTACTTGGCCATAATTTATGCTAAGATCATCGTAGAGATGTTTTTCATGTCATTGTGTTTCTTTTAAACTATCTTTCCAATTACATGTCACATGATAGGGGTTGCAATTTTAAATTTAAAGTGATCCCCTTTTCCTCCCTTTGAAAAAATGGGGCAATCTTTTTATCCCTAACAAGGTCCAAACAAGTGTTTTAATATGCATGGGTAAGGTTTTATATTGATAACTCAATCTTTTGGAATATATCTAGGCGTATTAGGACTTTGCAGGTAATTTACAACCATTACATGCTTGTATTCAAGCTATCAAATAATCCTAACTAATACTGTATAATACAGATTTCACACAAAGCTCTGAACGAAAGTTAGATGTAAGGAGAGATTCATGTATCTATGTAAAAGCTTCCATAAAGTTGTTTAGTTTTAATAGGTTGTAATGACAGCGTGGGTTTGAAATATGTATGTAATCACATATCGTCGGTAGGAACATACTATTATTTTAGTGAAAACTTCGCCATAGACGGTAGTCTCTGACGTGTAAGTTTGTATTAAGCATTAATATATTTTTAGTCCTAACGATATTCCTAGAATACTATTCCTCTGATGGCTGGACAAGGTATAAAAGTAAATTTCGTGGAGTGATTTCCTCTGAAAATTATTATTAGCTTCAAAACACTAAACCAATTGAACACTGCCTTTTAGAAATCTGTTGATTTTCTAAAAATTGCGTTATACAACCGGTCATTAGCTATTCAGATTTTACAATAAACAAGAAAAAACTGTTTAGGTATTATTAAATACTTAACAGCTTAGTATAATCAGCAGTATATGTCAGTTAGTAACTGAAAATAAATATGACATGTATTAAGGCAATGATTAAATAGTCTTGGATTTGGAATCATCCTTTACATAATATTTTGATGACTGATAGTTTGTTAACCCTGAGTCATCAACCAGTAAATAGCCAAATAATGGTAAGATTTTATTATTACTTCTACTTAAATAGTCTTATGTACTGGAAGCTTGATTATGATATTAAAGAAATAAATGTTTTAGTTCATGACTACCTAGTAAAAAAATATAAGAGTTCGATCATAAATTTTTAGAGCGTGTGCTAGAAACATTGAACCCGAATGTAAACTTGTAAAAAACTTAGTGAAGATGTAGAGACAAATTTATATCACTCAGTATTTCCTTCATCCTGTGCTAACTGACCATCTACGTCTCTCATAATTCACGTGTAGTACTTTCTCCTAACCTAAAATAACGTTTACTTTTCCTTCCACTGAAAAAAGAAAACCGGTTTCATTATTGATCATTAAAAAATGAATTATTTTGTTATAACTTGTAAATATGTAATATTAATTTTATTTCTAATGAATTTTAATTTATAGCTATGATCTGTTCCAATTGTTTTCATAAACATATGATGGATATAAAATCAAAGTAATACAATGAATTATAGGGTTCTGGAAAAACTGGTACCAAAAATGTATATTAACTGCTATTTAAGATAAAATACTTAACATTTGTTTTTAATATCTACTATAATTTTTTAATCTTAATATACAATAATCTATAACTTTTTGGGAATATTTATTTGCATTTTGTGTGGTTTGCGGTATGGATATAACCAGATATTGCTTTTAAGTGGAAAGATTTTAAATTGCAACTGTATACTGTTTGTACTAAATATATTTAAAAAAAAAACATAAAAACTAAATAATAAATTAGGTTAGGTTAATTTTACTTAAAAAGGCTTTGTGGAGTTTAATATTAGTCATAAAACAAACTCTACATACGTCCCAGTAGGAATGACTTTTGTATGGTTAATACCTTCCAGTCAATCCTATGTTGCGTACAGCAAAAACCAATGTGTCACTTACATCAGGATAACCCCATGAATTTTGAGGAACTGCACGTAACTAATTGCAAATGTCAAGGTATTGAGGTAAATCGATAAAAGCGATGATGATAGGTGTATTATACTGCGGAGGATGACTGGTACAGTGGGCAGAGATCCTTTAAAGTTAAAAACTATTGCTTGTCTAAACATGAAAGATAAAATCCAGTGCCTGATTTGACTGGAAGAGGCTGGAACAGAGCTAGCCTACCTGTCTTCCAAGGTGTAGTTACTGAAATTTAGAGCTCAGGAATATTCCCAATATTGATTTATAAATGTTGTAGCCTTTACTACCAACCTTACCCATACTGAATATCCTATTACTCTAGAAGCAAGTACAAAGATATTTTAGTCCAAGTGCTATGCGGGGTTTCCTTAGGTTCATATTCCAAAAGGAAAATCAGTACATTAAAAATCAGTTAACAATGTCAACGATTTAAATAAAGATACGTGAATTATTGTTTAACCATTACAATTTAAAAATAACATGTTTTTCCTGTTCTAACACTTCTTTTATTTTGAACAGTGGAGTTAACTATGTTTCTTGATATTCCTGTTTAGCTTCTAGCTTTTGATGAACCGATTATTAATATTATTATTATGATGATCCTTATTACCTTAAACTAATAACCACAGCTTGAAGGAAATAAACTATATGTATTTATCCGTGTTCATATACGTATTTGAAATTAACTCAGTACGTTTTCAATCTACCTATTGTTGTTTGTGTTAATTACTTAAGATACAGGATAATACTGCGTGGCTCTCGTATTCAAAAAAAGGTTAAAAATGGAATTAATTTAATGGTATGGAATTTAAATGGCACAACGATAATAACAACCAGCGGGTAGATTAAACTGATTTCTGGTGTACTTAATCTTAAACAGTAATCACCAAAGTAGCGGATCACTTACTTATTACGAGCCCTTTTGTAATGAATAATGTTATTAAGTACAGACCACTTCTAGCGTTAATAGTTAAACGTGGTTAATTGAGCTTGAATTAAACGTAACATTACTCAATTACGATATCGAGATTGTCTCTCTCTCTCTACCAGGTTGCAGCATTCTGAGAAATGATCAGGCTGTGGTCGATTTGTAGGTACATAAACCTAAGAATGTTAGACTTGTACATTAAAGATTACATCACCTTTAAATAATATAGGCTTATAGAAGAATTGGTTTAGAGAAGAATGATGATTGGTTTAGAGACTCTGTGTTTAGTAACGAGAGTGGAGTAGAAAAGGCTTGGGATGTGCCTGGTGTAACCTACATACTTCCGTACTTTGGCATGTTCTCTTTGACTCAAGTTTACTCTCCGTTTGTTTAACAGGCTATCGAAGTAAATTCTGTCATTTGTTAAGTTATAATGTTTAACAGCTGTACTGAATTACATACAGTTAGTGTATACAACTGAAGGAGACAAACACAACAAAAATTATATCAGTGGAACAAGGAAAGTGACTGCTATCTAAGATGTAACTTCAGAAATGAAAAATACAATTTATATATATATAGGTGTATATATATATATATATATATATATATATATATATATATATATATATAAGTATATATTTATTTGTATTCAATTCTTTAATCTTTTTCCCATCTAAAAGGTCTACGAATCTCCTACGTAAATGTACTTTAAAATCTTTCAGTTCTGCTATTATTGTAAGCCAGATTTGATCTTTAATTTACTCCAAATTCATAAAAATGTAGACATCTTTTTGTCTTCTAAATCAGTTAATTGCATAGTATTCTTTGAACCTTTAATCGTCAACCTCATTCAATTATTTTAACAGTGCCATTTAATACAAAAATAATTAATAATTCTACAAAAAATTGAGTAAGTTATTTGGTGAAGAATCGATATTATACTTCCAATATACACAAAAGACCGTGTTTTGGAGACGAAAACGAAATCTTTTGGGGAAAAAAGTGTTTTGGGGCTAAAAAACCGGTTTTGGGGTTATTGTAGCCTACACTGATGATGGTTGAATACCGAAACACGAGTATAACAGTAAAACATTTAAAAAGGGTTTTAGTTGACTGTCCATTAAACAAATATTAATTCAATTTACAGTGCCTATATATGGAGTACTTAACAGTAATAACATGTCGGTCATTGGTTTACTTTAGGTCTATGTAATTTAGTCGTAATTTCAGGAATAAGATTAATAATGAACTTAATTTTCCCTAGTAATATCAAATTATAATTTTCCAAACAAATTCTGTCATTCAATATACAATGAACTAGCAGTTACCTGAGACATTTCACTAAATTCGATACCAATTATATATGCAAACTCTTTTAAAATAGCATAATAAAGATAAGTGTCCCCTGAGATAAATTTAATATTAGACACTGGAAAAATTTTAAATTCCAGATACATTTTAGACTTTTTTCACTGTATATCATTGAAATGTTTTTAATTGACCTGAAGGCGGAGAGTGAAACTGAATTTATTTTTTATTATTGAAGATTCCATCATATTTTGGGAGGTCAAACAATTTTAGTTATACTTCATTGATTTTAATGAAGTGGGAAGGAATCTGAGGTTCGTAGTTTTCTAACTGAAAGGTTTTATTATGGAATATAATAAATCCCTATGATAATTTTGAGCCGTATGAGGACATATGCAAGGTACTGCAATGTTATTGCAGTGTTTATGGTTAAGCAATTCAAAAGGTAAAACAAAATGTAACTGCTCTTATTTAGGTTCATACATGTGTAGGAAAATTTCAAACAAATTATATTTCAGACGCCTAAAAAATCTTGCTTCCATTATCAAAAGAACATATCCATACATAGGTCTGGGAAACCTAATTCTACAAAAAACATTTATTTCCATTCTCTGTATTGTACTTTCAGCCTAAGGTACTGCCGGTGCAGCAGTTACGTATACATTGTTGCCCCAATCAATAAAATATATTCATAAGCGAAACTAAGAAGTATATTTTCTCAAAAAGGGTTTATTTTTAACCCTTATTGCCTCGTTCCAGTTTAAGCTATTATAAGTGCCGTACTAGTGTTTTCATTGTTGGTCTGATAAAATAAAAACGTATACACAGGTAGGCTAAATTGGCTATTTCAGTCAAAAGCTATACTTCTGTCTGATATAATATACAACAGGTTTAAGGTATTTTACGGACAATAGTTCCAATTGCAATTTTCCCGGATCAAAAAAATGTATACAAAAGTACGTTTAAATTAAATTGTATAAATTTATATAGTTTGTAAGACATATGTAATTATTAGTAAAATAAAATTCATAGAATCAATGTACAGATAGTTGCTGGAAAGGAAGTCTTGTATTACAATTCGAGACAAACATCCTCCGGATGTAAGTGGATACGCACACCGCCCAGACACCGATGGTGAACAAACAAGAAATGCTTGCTTAAGCAGCGGAAATTGCTTATATATAAAAAACCGTGCGACGATGTAAGGGGCAGCCATGCTGATATGAAAAATTGGTACTCACCAATTATGATGGAGAGATTTGGCAGAGGCGTGGTCAATGAGCTGGCGGGAGAACAGCATCAAAACTGGAGAACAAGGAGGAGAAAAAAAGGCCGATGATGGGAATTCGAAAAGCGACGTTCGGGAGTGCTAGTGCTTGTGTTCGTGTGCGGAAAAATATCTCTAGGCGTAATAAGTGTGAAGTGAATAAAATGTAAGTAATTTTAGGAACTTAGTATATATCAGGGTTCATTAATCATTTACAATTCCATATCTGTTCACAATTTCGAAAATGTAAATTCATGAAAATGTTTAGCTATTTTAAAAGAAAGTTTCTCATGTTAGTCCATGAACTCATAATTATTGCAACACTACAAAATTACTAGTAAATGTTATAATAAATTAAATTAAAAATAAATTGTAATGAATAATTTAATATTAAATATGTCTTCAAAGTATTAAGGTATTAAAATTTGTGCTTAATATATCAGTTGACGCAATCAATTGTTAATTAAAAATTTTAATCAAATTAATGAGATGTTGTCCAAATAAATTATGTGTTGGTTCATTTGAGGGTATTGTACTGCCAATCTAACCTATTATTAAATCCTCTCACAGCAGCCCTTGCTCATAAAATGTCACAACCTTAATCTTAAACTAAACCAAACTTAAAAACCTTACAAGTTGATATGAAAACATGTATTAAAAATATAATAATAATATTTTATCAACATGAGTTTCTAACTTTATTGACGAAGAAAATTTTAAATATAAATAATTCACTTTCTAAAGGCTTCAACCCTATTTCATTTCCAATATGCATATTCGATCTTGATGTTAAATCTTTAATATGTTGAGTGCAAATGGTAGATTTACTTAAAAATTTACCATTACATGTAATCGAGATGGTGAAAAATCAAAATATAGTTTTCAACGCCACTAAAACCCCTATAGATAGTCGACTTGCTTTAAAATCAATGAATTGTACTATGAATTGTACCAATCATGAGGCACGTGTCTGCTAAATTTAATCATTGTAGGTCGTCGGTATATTAAAGAAAACAATAACATCAAACTATATGGGTCACACTATCATATCCACCCCTATTGATAATTAACCTGTTTGCAAATGATTTTTTCAAACATAAGGCAAATGTGAGTCCATTTTCGTTGTCAAAAAACGACGTATATCTTGCATTTTTTCAACCAATACAAGTGTTTGACCTTCTTTAAAATTAATTAATTTACTATTTAGGCAAACAACAGTTGTAGTTTTTATAGCAATGCAACCTAATTTCAACCCTTAGAGATGGTTGATATTTATGAAAATGCATTAGTTCATATTTAATGAATGAGGCATAAGTGTGCCAAATAAAACTTTCCGTGCAATCGAGAAGTTGGATAATTAGTGATGAATGTGTGATAAAGTAAGTGAGGGTCATGCATATTGTACTTAATGGAGATTCTATTATGCTTAAAACAAGGAAAAGGCCTACATTAAACGCCAAACAACGATGGGAACTTATGTAAAATATCATAATAGCCATCACTTGTTTTATTAAAATTTTCTCTGTACACCTAAATTTAATATAAAAAGTTCATATAAATATTGTTAAAACTGTTAAATCTTTACTGCCTATAATAATACTTTAAATATTATGAACTAAGAACAATCTATATATTTATATTATATTCTAGCTTCAATAGAGTGATATTATATTTTATAAGCGTCCTTGAATAGACGTTTCTAGATGAACCAAGAATGTTAAACATTGAACAAACCACAAGCCGCAAATCTCTAGATTACATGTTGCCAGATGGGACCAAGCTTACATACCATCCTTGCTACAAACCATTGTAGTCTAGTTACACAATCTATTGGGGATTATATGATGGGATCTAGGTAAAGCTTATAATCCAGTTATGTATTATTGTATTGTGTGTCTTCTATTATGTTATTGACTTATTTACCTTGAAAAGCAATAATAATAAAGATCACTAGTAAATAAGGCATTGTTAGCTTCCATGGGCATATACTTTACTTCAGCTCATAGTATTGTATTCAAGGTAATACAGACAAATAACTTAACTAGATTTTAAATATACCATAGCCATCGTTCAAAAGTGTAAGATCAAGATTTTTTTACCATCATGTTACTTGTGTTTATCATATAATGTCAATTTTTTTTAACGTTATAGTTTAATTATAAAATTTGTACAAATTGCGGTATTATAATTTAAGTTAAAATAATATTTTATGGTAAAATTAGTGCAATTACTTAATACAGTTTTTCCTGTATGTACTTATATGTTAAAGAATATCAAAACGTGGTCTTTTATATTTGAGTTTGAATTTCTGGTGAGGAATTTAAATTTCAAAATTTCGAGAAATGTAATCAACAAATTTTAAAATAAAATAAAATAAAGTTGTGTTCTCAATATTTTTAAAGGTTTTTATTGTCATCTGTGACAGTTGCGAGTCATGATTTTTGTTATAATGGGTTTTAATTACAAAAGGGATTGTATAATTATATCACAGTTAGTTCAAATAAGAAAGGGGTATAGGATCCACACAGTAATAACAATTACGTATTATATACTCGTATTTGCGAAGTTTTCATATATGGATACATCATTTTACATTTACGGCTGCTCCGTAATTATATCGCCTTAGTTACTTTATGTTAAAAGCATAAGAACTAAAACTAAAAATTAAAGTTAAAATCGAACAATAGTTTAGTTTCAGTTTTTTATTTATAAATAAAATACTAAAGCATAAAATTAACTTTGTTACAATGAAGTAAAGTATGGGCTGTTAAGTTATAAAAATAACAGCGGATTCGAATACACAGTAATACTCCAAGCTGTGGTAAATTATAACAGACCACTGATGCCAACAATAAAAACCTTTCAGTATTATGGAGCGCTAACCGAAACCCTTGGACCATAAAATCATCTTTATTTTCAGCCCTCTTACATCATTATTTGATGCCAAACGTGTATATACACAATTTCCATGTAGTTAAAACATATAATGAATGAAGTTATTTTTATATTTTAAAATTTCAAGAACATTTCTAAATAACAATTAAAAAAAACACAAAACCGTTCTCTAAAAAAAATAAAAAATCCGTAATTATAATAAAACATACAATAAGCGAGTATTTTGACATTAGCGGTTTTTTTGATGTTTTTAGATTTTTAAATGGTTTAAAAAAACTGGAAATCTTAACAATATTCATTGTATTATTTTAAGCTTTTTAAGTAATCAGATTTTACTTCATTCCGAATCTACATGCAAATGATTATTTTTTTTGGGGATGGAGCATTTGACTAACTTTAGAAATGTTCAGTCGTGTATACAAATAATGGCCCTTCTGAATTCAGGTGAACAACACGAAAATGATTATTTAATTTCCAAAATGTGTGATTGGTTGTCAGTTTAGAGGTTTTTAGAGGTCAATTTATTAGGTTTGTGAGGTAAAATCAATAATAAGTGTAACAAATTATTTCCAAATTTTAAAATATCTCTTATTCATATTGTTTCAACAGCTTTAAAAAAAGATATATACATTTATTTAGATTGCTTTTGTTAAATGTTTTCTCCTTATTTACTTACAAAGTAGCATTTTGTTTATCGTGTACGCTTTGTGAACGGCAAACCTTTTTCAATATGAACAGTATTTAGGCAATGTCTTCAAATCTGAGACGTTAAAAAAAATGTGTTGTTAAGAATTTATTTTCTGAAACGTATGTAGTTTGCCTAAGGACTTTACTTACTCTTATTGACATTTAACAACTATAAGGCCAATGGATCAAATATAAGTATGAATGATAACATTCGCGTGGGTATTCCGATAAGCAACCAATAAGAAATCCTGGTATCAATTCAAGTAATGTTTGATGAATATAATACGATATTATCAATACTTATCATTATCTAGTTACTGTGGATGTAAGGCAATTTATCATATAAAGAAACGAGATAACGTCTTCTTCAAGGCCAAAAACAGTCAATGAACGAAATTAATCACCTATGGTAAACATAAGGGTTATTACTGCATATGATGAATTTATTGAGAACTTTTTTTAAGGGAGGGATTATTTATGTTGAGAAAATACATCTCATTCCACTTAACAATAGAAAGATCTTTGGGATAATTTTGGATTGAATATATTTTTAGAACGGATTATAAGGCAAAAGACACCACATATTCTATTTTACAACGTCAACAAGGAAGTATATCAAGGGTTATATCTCAATGTTGTCACCTTGAAGGAAGATTAAGCTAACTTTGTTCCAGCCTCTTTCGTTCAGAGATGGGAGGCGTTGGTACCCCTGCATGTTTTCCTTAAGAATAATAGGGAGTATTTTGTTCTTAGTGTTATGATTCTGGGTGATCTCTATTTTACATTTATTCTGGAGTAGTAAATATAATGTAGGTGATAGATTTATCAACCTACCATTGCAAACTACAGTAATGCTAGGAGACATTCTTCTGTTTATATAACAGTTCAGGACTGTAACCTCAAATATTGGGTGATGAAAGTATAAGATACAAAGGATGAATATAATAATGATGTCATGCGATATTTTACTACTTCCTTCTAGTTTATTTGGCAGTCTTTCAGATGTCTCACAAAATGGGTCCTCGGCTATTGATATAGGCTATAATATGGATTATATTATTGCAAATGAATGGCTTCACTAAGATAAGGAGAATATTGACAACACATTTTAACAAACTGGAAAACAAATTTGGCAGGAATATTTATAAATGATACTTCGTTGTTTGGTAAATTCTCGACAAAACTAGTTTTTGGAAGTTTGCTGTGTTGGATAATAGTTATCCTTCTTATAATTGTAGTTTTTGGACTATTAGCAGTTTTTTAGTACGTATTATACATAATTTTAAAAAGTTCAACAATTTTAGTTTTGTCACACACAAAAGTGAAAATATTTATATTATGTTACTAGGAAAAACTGTATATATCTTTTTTATGTTCTAAAAGTCAGATTAGGTGTTTATGAAAGCGTAAATTTAAGAAGCTATGGATATTTATAGATTTGAATGTTTTTACTAAAACAGGAAACTCCATGTTTTCTGGAATAATTAGTGTATTGCAAACACTAATTGCACACACTAATCATCAAATTTTTACTACACTTAAACTATTTAGTGTATTCCCTTTGCAATGCCAAATTCCGGGGCAATTCCTTAAGGAAATTATGGCTCCTGCTTTGCGGACATGATAAGGACTTACTTTACCTGTTTGTGCAATCAATTTTCGATCTTGGAGAGTATAAATATCTGTTATAATGATGAAAATTAGTGTAAACTCTTACTACTCGATTCCTCTTCGCTGTATTATATTATTTATTTTCTTTAATTATCAGAGTTATAAAATGTTTAATACTTGTAATTCTCATTGTATCTATCAAAAAGTAAATAGAATCTATCGTTGAATCCAACTATGAATATTTTAATTTATGTATGGTGCGTTGCCTTTTTAGCACAGTGCTTTCTATTAGAGGTGGTTTCTCAAACCGCAGTTTCGAAGAATAAGCGTTTCGTCCGTTAGTAGCCGATTCGTCTTTGTATGCCTTCTGCTGATGTAAATATTCATCATACTGCCGTAATTGTACCTGATTTCATCCTAATTACACATTTTCTCATTTTTATTGACTAAACTACATTTTGCAGCAATGTTTAAATATCATTCAATAAACACTAACTGGTTTAAATTATACAGAAAAAGTGTGACCGTATAATTGCAATTCGTGTTTTCCTAAATCATTGTAGAAAACATGGTTTTCTTTTGGTTCAGTAACAACAGTTAAATCTATACATATTTATAAGGAAATGTTATAATTAATACATAATCAGGGTTTTTGGAACAATTTGAAAAAAAAACTAAATCTGTCCAGCCGTTTTCAGATAGTGCTATTAATTGAATTTTTGTATACATAGGTAACTTTATTTTGTACTCAAATAATAAATACATTTATACCTATTTACTATTTATTATTGTTTTTATTATCTATTTGAGTAATTCTCATCTTTATTTAAATAGCTATTGTCACGTATGTTAAAATAAAATCAGCAAATATTGTACAAAGAGTACAGTACGTAAGATAGGTCCCATGCCCATATGTAATCTAGAGGTCTGTGGGTTGCGGTTTCGGTCGTGGTTACCAGTTGATGATTGGCCTTCGAGCATTAAATTTCAAGTTACTAATTTGAGTGTTACTTTATGGATGCACTCATATATAAATCTTTTATTAATTTTATACATTGTTATTTGTAATCATGTTACTGTTATCAATTGATAGCGTTACAGGGTTTTGAAAATTTTACAAGTTATCTGTATAATACATATAACATTAAGTTATTGGAACTATTATATAATAATATTCTTGAGATGTCAAAGCATAAATTTAAGGTTAAAAATTAACAATAAGTAATAAGCAAATCTACAACACATGTTCATAAACTTCATGAAATCAAACATTACAACAGGTATAAGATGTCATGTTTTCCTATGTCACATTAAATTGCCATACGTGTAAATGATTATACTCACTTTTATTCGTAATGTATCTAAAATATATTCTGCGATTTTCTCGCTACCTATAATAACAATGTACAATACGCATTGTCAATGAACTTGTTTGCCTTATTTAGAAATTGAACTCATGCAAAATTTCAATCCTATAGAGCACTTCGTTATCGAGGTATCAAACGGATGGATAGACAGAAAGAGATAATAAAAATGTCTTCAACTCGTTGAAATTTTTCCAAACGCTGTGCTAATTATTTAAAGTTTTTCAGTTATATTTAGCAATCCTACTGTATACAAAGTGGTCTTTATACATTTCTAAATAAATAATATATTTTATATTTTCGCTTATAAATATTGCCATAGTGCGGTATGTTGTTAATTAAAATACATTTGATTATTGTGATAGCTATAATGTTGAAATAATCATTATGTGAAATATACGCAACGGTAATAAAATTATACTGATCAGTTTATATCCTCAGAGTAGTATAGAACATTAATTTTCTATGTGTTCTCAAACTTATATGACTGAAGTTACATGTTTGTGCCATCGCTACATAGGTACACATCGGTTTATTATGTAGTAATTATGAAATACTATTAATTTTCTAAAAGTAGAGTTTAAATAATCTCTGTTCATTGTCAGTGGCATGACACAACTAGTAAAATATTATTCATCAAGGATGTGGACGAATCGTAGTAGAATATTGCGTTGTATGAATAATAATGTGTCCTTTGTTTTTTTGTACTGAAATATACTAATGATACATAAATGGAGGCAGGGTTTTGTAAGGAAAATTATCTTACTATCTTCATAATATTAATCGGAACCACTCCACTGTACCTACTACACTTCTTGTTTGAAAAAGTACCAAACTCTCAATTAAACAAAGCGTAGTCTTCAATAATCCTATATGAGACACTCTTGTCAAAACAAGAGTAAAATTTTTTTACGTTACCAGCTAGTAAGTTTATTATTAGAATTTATTATATAGACCATTTTTATTAAATACGTTAGCATTTTACCCCTTAGTAGTCTGTTTCTATATATTGGTAGTCAACATTTACTACAACTAGCAACTAGAGTACTAGAATAATGGTACAAGCCCATGAGTAGAAATAAAATATTTGCATTTAGGAAGTTTTGAGCCCTGAGTAACATGATCGAGAAACACATTAAGAGATTTTATATAATAATGGAGTATTTAACGTATATACATATATACGTATATATACTATTGCCATAAAAGTATATATATATATATACGTAACATTTGTATAATGGCAATAGCCTTATTTAATTTCAATAAACATTGAATCGCAAAAACTTCTTCCGCCGGGAAGAGTACAAGGTAAACATTTTTGTATTTGTATATATATATTTCTGTAGTAAATTACTATAGTATTTATTAAAGTTAAATTTTAATCCGGTAAGAATGGATTGGCATTAAGAAAGTGCTCTGGAAAACAATACTTAAAAGTGCCTTTGAAGATGAAATAAGAGCTCTTCTAAAACTTACTTTACCAAGTTTATTAAGAATAACAGTTTTTTTACTTCAATTCAGCCATCAAAAAATTGCCACAAAAATTTTTACTTTTTACTCTACACCCAATAGTAAAAAATAATTTTTTATCTGAGTGCACGATATGTTTTATAATATGTATAATTACATTTTTAGTGTAACTGTTTATTGTATTAAAAATGTAATAATAAGTTGAATAGTTTGTAAGTTGATATTTTATCAGTCAAAGTGTTCCATCCTGTTGTCGAAAGGATCAAGGCTTGAATAATATACTGTGTCGATGGGAACTACATCCATTATATACGGAGAACTGCTGGAAACTACTCCGCTCCCGCCCGGAACTGCTAAGCTTAAACTGAAAAGTAGTTGTTGGTTATTTTGAAGTAAACTTTTGTTTTCTTTACAATGTTTGTAAGGATTCAATACATAATACATATGTTTATAACAATATAATTAGTATTTTGGTTCACATAATCAGTAATTCTTACACATAAAATTCTACCTAATCCTTAAAAACACGCCTATGTGAACAATAAAAAAATTGACATTTTGAACATGCTTATATAGCTGTTTAAACCCTAATTAGGTAATTATTGCGGATTTTAGGTAGGGGAAATTTGTAACATTACATATAAATAAAATGTATTGCCTAATCTAAATAAGGCTGATTAGGCAAAAGGAAGCATAAGACATATATGAACAAATCTTTATGACTGATGAGACCTATGTTATTTAAAAACCTTGACGAGAGTAAAAAAATAACACGAGTGGGAAGTACTGACCATGAAACTAATGTCTAAGGTTATACACATTATATGCGTAATAAAATATGTTTTACAACTAATTTAAAGTTGGTTGCGACACAGGGTCATTAGTGAAAGATGGGTTTTCTTAACTCATGAGACAGAGAATAACTAATAGATAACCGAGCTGTATTTGTAAAGGCCCCATGAGGTTAGCGAGCCAAGGAATCTTTACTCCATTCTTTATTCTCTCTTAAGGATAGTGGGTTATAACCGTTAATACCGATAGCAAAGTAAAGATGCCCAGAGAAGATTTTTGATAATGCAGATGTGTTTAGAATCTGGTATGTGATGTAAGGTTTAAAACTAATAAAAATTTGTTTCTATATAACTGACGAAGAGATGGTCACAGAATATTTTATTTTGATAAAAGGTTTGTTTGATTTATTAGAATTCGATAAGAAAATTAATCGATATTTTCTGCTGTTGTGTCAGAAACTAGAGACCATTCACACTTTTCTTGCTTTATTATGTTTTATTAACAATGTTCAATCGTACACCAACAAAAGGAATCAATGCACGTATTAGGACTATTTACATTATCTACAAGTTATCAGTCAAGAACTTTAGAACATTTTAAACTGGTGTATACCTCAAGTTGTATATCATTTATAGTAATTGTAATGTACTTTATATGCAAAGCAGTTCTTTTCTACGTAATTTACTTTCGACTCTCGTCGATTGAATAAATAGCTGTAATATATGACTTTCCATTAAATTTCTGCAATACAACTTACAGTGGGTTAGTAGGATTTTTTTCAAATGCCATACGATTTACTCCTAAGAGAAAATACCTTGAATCCTACCTTCGAATTATTTAATTTTAAAGAACATTGCGTTTGTGTATCAATTTGAAGAGTAAAGCAGTATTTTAGACGACCAATCAGTCTCTTTTTTGATTCGAGAAATGGATTTGGCTAAGATTTCAATTACCACTCAATGTTTAAGGATTGATTGATAATAGTCCACGAAAATTTTTTTAAATAAGAAAATTATGTAATATATTAAAAAGTTCTGTCACAATTTTAAAAGAAATACGAATATAAAATTTAAATACAGTTTTAATTGTAATTAACTTCTCTAAACTTTTCATGGAGCCTAAAGAAATTGTTTTTGGAAAATTGAACTTTTAAAATTAATTTTAATATTTTGGATTTTTTGGCCTGAAATTGTGTATTGTTTTGAATCTCTTCAATCATTTTGTATATCTTGTACTCTGCCTCATTGTTTTCTATTCTTCATCTACAATATAAATTTGGAAAGAATGCATCATTTTGCTTGGTGAAAGGTTATTATATAATTTTTGTGGCAAACCGTGATTTTCCTTCATTTATGATCTAATACCCCTTCACACATTCCAATGACAGGAAACCGTACCTTAAGCATGACATTTAGTACCTAAGCCGCGTAAATTTGTAGATGTATTAATATGCAGTTTATTTTAATTAATAATAAATAAATATATATCATCTCTTTTCCATGTTATTGTAAATTACTTGCTCCGCATACTAAAATTGTACTAAAAAACTAATTTTGCGAGTTATTTTTTAATTGGTGCCTAATAGTATATGCCAACGACTGAAAATGATTAAACAACTCATTTGATCTTATGTAAATTATTAAGTTCAACAATAGTTAAGAAACTGTTGGTAATGAATAGAATTATTGTTTCTGAGACTTTAAATGTAAACAAACGAGCAGCTCTTAGCATTTTACATCTCCATGCATTTAAATGGGATATTTGGATACAAGTGGGCTGGAACCCTTTTCTACCTTTTGTACCATTATTATTTCATTGCTTAAAATAAAATGTCACAATTTAAACTCAATTCTCTTAATATTTTTGCCTAAATTGTGTACATGTACTGATCGCGAGAGAAAAGAAGAGACCTGGATTCTGGCCTATCTGAAATTTGCAGGCGCTACTACTAGTATGTTGCCGCGCCTTGTTTCGTAATTCCATTATTGTTTCACTGTTCCATTGCTATGATAAACAATTCGCAGGGTTGGCTGTGGGGCGAAGCGCCTGAAATTACCGCGCGGCAACACACTAGTACACAGCTGTGCGCCGGCACGGGCCAGGTCTCTTCTTTTCTCTCGCCATCAGTATATTTGTAATCGTATATGTTAAACTATACGTCAATTAGATCGGATTTATTTTTAAAATTGTAAATACCCATTTTGATAACCAATAAAAACTCAGTAAATAGTCAGAGGTGAGTAAATGACTAGAACTCCACTTAAGCTTCTCAAACCACGTTTATTTCATTTTTTATATAACAGTATATGAGATTTTATTTCAACTATCAGAAATATTACCATTGCAATCTCTGAAACCTTCCGAGCAATAATGTAGGCCTACCCTGCTAATAAGAGAGTTGTCCACCAAAGACATCAATTGTGTAATAACAAATGGAGAAACCTTGTTAATTTTACTATATACAAGGTTAGAATAAAACCATCTAGCGGATATTTATGATTTTAAATGTCCTTAACAGATATATTTGTTTTTATATTACTGCCCTATAATTCATCCATCTGTCCATTTAAAACATTTGCATTTTCCTTAAATGTAGGTAACCGATAAGGAAAGCAATAAAATTGAGGTTTTTATTTTTAACTTCGTATAATATAATTGCTTGAGTAAAGAGAAAGTTAGTTTAATTACTTTTACAAATGGAAAAAGGTAACAGAGAATAGGCTAAAAATCTACACCTTGCGTATATTCTCATAATATCGACCCAAACGTGAGTAACTCTGCTATGGACAACACAGTAAACGCTTTCTGATCAACATTACTTGTACACGAGTAAGATTCGGTACTGTTGGGTGACATGAAACAGGATACCAGCAAAGTTATAGGCTTCGAGTAAAAGATTGCTTACATTCTGAAATACAAGATCATGATAATAACTGTAAATGGATCTATGTCTCATAGATTAACTTTTTCAATTCACGATAGACCTCCATAATATGTAACTATTGTCTGTGGAAGTTTTGGCTGTGAGAGAATTGTTCTGGTAGCTGCCTGCCTTATATATCTCCAGGTGATATTGATACATGTTTAAATATAGACAATATGACCCTGAAGGAAGTAATGCTAGTTCTTTTTCATATAACATCTAAATGTTTTGGTGAAGCAAACAAATAAGTCCTGTATTCCCATAGTAGTTCAATAAAATCTGAACTTTAAGCTTTACATTATGAGGGTTTTCAGAATAAAAAAGGGAGGATATATTCCGGTTCTAGAGTTGCAATTTAGCGTTCTTTTTTATATTAAAGTTTGTAATTATCAGAATACATGCTATTATTTTCACTTTGAAATTTAGTTATTTTTGAAGCAATAATAGGAATGGTAGTTATTCCTTTGACATTTATTACATTACTCTCTTGCTCTAATACCTGTATTCATTTAGTCCAGTGTTGTAAGCCTCTGAAAAGAAAAGAAGAAAGGAAGGCCTCTAAAAATAACTCAGCGTTGATGGAAGATAAATATTTAGGAACTCTACCGTCAGTAGACTTTGTGTCGAAAAAGTATTTTGACAATGTTTATAGGTATACATTAGTACGTAAAATGAAAATAAATATATAATTATCACACCAATTTACTACAGTTATTTTTGTCACTAAATTAAATTGAACTAGAAATCCATTACCCTATTTATGATTGATCACAACCTCTTATTAAAACGATCCACCAGAGGATATTGCATCTTCCACCGTGGGTAACTGACATTTCTTACAATATAGACAGTGAAATAAATTGGCTATATAGTTTTTAACTCATAGTAATCTAACTCTTTTATCATGTATTGGTTAAAATAATATATATATTAGAAATTTAGTACATAAAATTTAAATAATTGGTAAGATAACAACTACTTAAACTAAATAATTTGTTATTAACTGGGTATAACGTCACATCTCATTAGTACTCCAAGTCAAAGATCGATGAAGAATGAGTTTAATGAGATGAATGGTTTTCTATTATTTAATTTTAAAGTATTATTATAATGAATGGTAGAGTGGATATACTGTACAAACAAAACAAGTATTGAAAGACCGAATATAGATATAGAATAAACGGTACACTGCCGCGACCACTGTTATAATGGTATAACCATGATGTTATAATGGTTTTTAGTTCCTGAAGTGGGATTGTATGTGATTCTAATGATCATAATACCGCTTCTAAAATCATATAAAATTCATCAACTAAAACATCCCTTTCGTTGATCATATCAATCCCGGCGCAGTTAAACTTTATTTTGCCGGTGAACTTATAATACTAAATAACTTCTTTTAACATGCTTTATCAACCGATTTTAACACGATATGTTTCTTTTGAATGATGAACAATAATTTGTGATTACTTAAGTTAATCCTTTCTAAACTGTTTGATAAGTAGAAACAACACAAGCTGCAATTAACATTTTACCGAGTAGATGCTGTAAATTAGTTTCTATATTATAATTTTGTGGACTAAATTTAGAAGGTAATGGGAAACATTTGGATTTTGCGCTATTTTGGATTGATTAATACAGTGACCCGGATTTACAATCATAAAGTATACTCGTTATTCTGAATGGTATTTCGAACACTTTAGTTTCCAAAACCTGTAATAACATCTCATCAAGTTACTAAGGCGCTGTAAGACATGGCCAGATTTTAAGTAAAAATGATCAACGAGTTTAGACTAAAGTTCAACATAGTGTGAAACCGCACATCTCCGTTTGCACACCCAAAATAGACAATTAGCAAGTGAGGCCCCATGGTAGCGAACGGGATGGCGGATCAGAATTAAATCTAGAAGGAAAAATAAAACACCGTGGATAGCGTGCTCATATTCATTTACTTATCATTCATTCCCTAAACAAAATAACAAAATAAAATCTTTAACCAAGATAAGAACCTTCTGTCAAAAAAAAGAAAAAAAAAACAATATTAGACAGACGAATTTAAGAAATAAAAACACATTACTACCGTTAACCCAGAATTTGTTGTGTATGTCTTCAGTGCATCCGGATAAATAAAAAAAATAGGAACAGCCATAATTTAAAACAATAACCGCCAATTCCACCCGGTATACTTCGGCTAAAGGCGGGATCCTAATTAAAATCAAGAAATAAGAATAAATAGCACTTAAAATAACAAAATATAAAACTATAATAAATGGCAACAATAATAAATTAATTAATTAAACAAATAAATTAATAACACACAGCAGGGTTTCACAGATGTCTACTAAAGTGGTTAGCTCATAATAAAGGCCAGCTTTCCAGCAAAGCAGGAACACACTAGTCATCTTGGTTAGACACAGTGGCAGGTTTACTAGATACGGGTTCAATAAACATTTTCTTTTTCGCAACATATATTTGCATCTTATAGGCCATGCAGGCTTTCTATTCGAAATCTAAGAGAATTGATCGATGCGTAAAGTAGAACAGGAGACAAAATAGGCTATTGGAACTAGTAAAAGTGACAAATGAATTAAGTACAAATTAAAACCCAAATTTTTACTATATTTTGTTTTCGTTCTGATGTTAATTCATCATATCAGAGAATTAATAACTTTTTCTTAATCTTTTAAATCGAAACAGTTTATGTTAATTTCAATTAAAAGAATATGTTTGAAAAGAAAACTCCTCTTAAGAACGTTCCTCGTAATTACCTTGAAAGCTCTCATAAAATGAGTACAAAGTTTATTGAGTGGAAAAGTTTCTATTAATGAAATCAGTAACGTGAAACTAAATTGTACTTTTCTGTTCTCTCACCTCTCTTAACTTCAGCACATCATTTAAATACTATCCAAATTGATGCAATTTGAATATAAGGTCGTGTAATTCTACATAATTGTTTACAAATTGGATTATTAAAATAATTTGTTGATTTCATTAAATATTAATTGATACAAAAACAAAGTATTAAGGTTTTAAAACTATCATATTTTAAAATATATAGTAAAACATATTCAGTATTATGTTTTGCCATAACAATGAAGTAGTAATGTAATTATTCTATTTGCGCTAGCTATTTTTAAGTATTTACTTTGTTATGTAAATGTAAAAGTAAACAAGTGGGAAAGTGTACAGACGAATATGAAATTAAAGAAATGTTAATGCTGACAGTAGAAATACCATCGAATTCATAAAAAACCTAAAACTTCAACGAGACAACCGGTAGCTATCGCAGCTGTCTTGATTGTATTGGCCAATGTTTTGTATGACCGATCCTCGTAGTCTATAGTATTGTGAAAATACCTTTAAGAATACCTTTTATAACCGCAGTAACTAGATCTTATTTTCTTTGTCTTATTCATCTAACTAGTGGTTATTACATACACTACTAGAATACGAACGGGTGGCAATTTTAGATCTTAAAAATTTATATATTTCTATGAATTTTCTAACAAATTTTTTTTTTTATTCGTATGGACCTTTTTAAGAATTTAAAAATCCCGAATTCATGACATTAAGATCATTGTGAACACTGCAATTAAGAGCATAGTTCAGTTACTGAATATTAAAATATCAAGTTTAACCAGTAAAACTAGATTACTAAAAATTAGAACCAGTGTTTTATAAACCCTAACGGTTTCTAATTTTAAATTTTATCTTCCTGAAGACATTCGTAATTAGTTAAGCTACTAGCAAAGAGAGCTTCATTAGCAGTTTTAGTTAACGAGTTGTGAGAACTTGTTTGATAAGTTAAAATCCTGCTAACTATAAATATATTCCTATAAACTTTAAAAATATCATCATGAAATACGCCTACTAAAGTATTTTAACAGTGATATTTTTATTTGTTAGTTCTAATTTGTTCGGGTTTTTAACTCTGCACTCTTTTTCCTAGACACTTTTATAAACGATTACTAGAAAAGCATTCTTGTGATTATCGGTAGTTTGTTTAGCCTCGGCAGGAATTAAGCAATCATAACAGAGGAAAGACTTAAGGAAAACATAAACTTTTATTTGTAATATTTAGTATGTGGATTTAAAGGTAGCGGATATAGGCAGGATATCATATGCTATCTTAAATGGATAGTGTTGCTTAGCTAAGTATCCATCAGTTATTGATGATCAATGTGAAACGCCAGATTTTCGTCACCCTATGTCATTATACAAGACCCAATTGCTCGTCGACACCAAAATGTAATCCTTAGAAGAATACTCTTTGGTAATGATTTGAGTTTAAGGAGTACTTAAGTATTACTGCGATTCTTGTTGGTATTGAGTTATTAACTTAAAGGCCATTTAGACGTGACACCAAAAATATTTAATAAAATAATCTCTTTGATAAGAATTTGATCGTTATTGTGTAAATTTTTTGGCTAATCTATGCTTTGGGTCAGGTAAAAATCATTCCATTCAAATCACTTGTTATCATTAAATATCTGTATGTAATAGAACGGGAAATAAATTGAAGAGCAGCAATGTTTGTATGGTAATTCAATAATTACTTGTGACAAAAATAATTTACATTCATGATATCGAATTATTGAAGACAGTCAGAATAGGTCTATTTTATTGATAGAGTATGTGTTAGAAAATATATTAAAGATATATAAAACATTTATATTATGTAAAAGGAATCACAGTGAAATAATTTTGAAATAAAAAGTACTCGAAGTGCGTGCACTAATTTAAATTGGTTTAATGTCAATGACGTTAGTTCTGACGAGATAAATGGAAAAAAACTAACCCTACGGATTATTGAAAGGAAAAGGTAAGCCTTCACGTGGGACTCTTTTTTACGATGGATTGGATAATTTGACGTTTTAATTAACCTTAGGGTTTTTATTCGTATCCTACGTTATAAGTACTGCAATAATTTTGTCTCTGGTACAATATAACTGTAACGTGTCTATAGTAAGGTTAATTTCTATAAACCAATTATAACTATTTTTGTTTTAGTATAAGAGCGATCAATTGGATTCTAAACTAATAACCCTTTATTTTAAGAATGCACAAGTTCCAATGGAATTCAATAATTAAACTCAGTATAAATTAATAGTAATTTTAATAAAAATTTAAAATCAATAATACAGCAACGCCAAGCTATCATTTTTACTTTTAATTTATTCTCAATTATTTCGTATTTATAACCCATCAAATGTTCACAAGTCCAGCCTTAAAATTAACGATGAATCAAATCATTCAATAATTGTGTCCTTCAAGTTCTCAGTGCTAATATTTTCAACACTAACTCAAAATAAAAATCGTCATTGAATTTCAAAACAAAATAATCTTCTTCCAATATAAAATGAAACAAATAATAAAATATGACTTTTTCTCAAAATAAAAATCAAACAAATTAAGGTCATATTATAATTAATATATGAACAAAGACAATGTCCAACCAGTTAAACTCAAAGTTGTATCAATTACAAAGTTCTTATTTCTTGTAAATTTCCAATTTACAAGATTATTGAATTATCCAGAATAATCTGCTTGGCTTTGAATGTAATATTTAGGAACTTGCAAAAATATATAAAGAATCTCAGAACATAAAATAAATTTTCTTTATCAGTAGGCTATTCCTGATTTAACCAACTTGAACAGGAAAATTTTATCAAGCAATTTTCTATTTAAACGTAAAATTGTAACCTTCACAGTACCTCACACATCTCCAGAAGACCTCACCAACTAACAAAAATCACTGTTATAGATCAATTAATTTAAACTTCAACTTTAAATTTTGAAAATAATTTAAATCTTAAACTAAACCTTCCTACCGAAATATCGATACGGCAAGAGTAGGCTATCACTTCTACACGAACTCTCCGAGCACACAGCAAAGACCTTCCCGAAAAACTTGGTTGAATCCACCGGAAGGATCTAGAAGTCCCTCCCACCATCTAATCAACCTAACATTGGCCAATCAAAATTGAGCAAACACAATGTCTGAACTGGATGGTACCTATCCAACCCAGACCTGTATCCTATGCTCAATACCTAGAGACAAAAGGAAGCTTCTAGGCATTCCTCGAACCCGAATCAACAAGAAATTCAGCACTGCTGGAAGGATCACAATCTTACAATTCACTTATTATATAAATTCACAATGGAATTATAATAATTGATATACTATTATCAAAAATATCAAGAAAATATTGCATAATCTATATTTTCCATAGATTTCTACAGCGTAAAATTCTTAATATGACAGTAATTTTGTGGTACAAAGTTTCTGCCATTATCTTGAATTTAAAAGAAAATTAATTGTAGACAGTAAAAATATACTTTTATAAGGTATTATTTAAACAGAAATGAACAGGAAGTCAGTCCCAAAAGTGGAAATAAATAATTTGAGCTGGTCTAAGAAATGACCCTAAATACTGCTATCTGTGCAATTTATCAAGTTCCGTGAAGACGTAAATGTTTATTGGCTTTACAAGAGAACTCAATTCACCTGGCTTCAGATAAACCTAATCATTGGGTATTTTATAGACATCCTACAAGTAGGACATTGTATATAAGAAAGTTAGTGATTTCTTTGTGCAAATTCTTCTACTCATAATTACGTAAACATTAGAATTATTTTGTTTAATTTACTAAATGATACATTATTAAAATATAATATGTAAGTAATAGGATCACACTGAAACAGTGTTTCCCCTTTAAAACAATATTTAATGGGCTAAAGTTTAACACACACACAAACACACCCATACACATACGAGCGCGCGCGTTTTGATAGGGCGCGCGTTTTAGGTGGTATTTGTATTTTTGTTGTGTTGTTGGGTTTTGGAATTTTGTTAAAATAAAAATATCTAGTAGTAAAACTAAATTCGATAAAAATAGCTAGCTACCACGAAGCTTAATTAGTATATGGCATTTGTATAATCATATTACCGAAACCCTCGCGCGCTCTTTTGGGTGCTTGGGTGTAGGAAGCATTGTAAGCTTTGTAAATTTGTTAAATAACAGATTTTTTCTTTTTGGCTTAGACTCTGACACACACATACACACACACACACACACACACACACACACACACACACACACACGCGCGCGCGCGCGCGCGCGCACACACAATATGTTAACATATTATTAGATTTTTATTTTTATTCATGCGAAATTAGCTTACAGTATTGTAATAATGCAGTTTTAAAAATGAATTATTGCTTAATTATTGAGATGTACAATATTGAATACAAATAAAATATATCAGTCCATCATAATTTATACAAATCATTAACTCAAGTTATTAAATCCCATAAAAACTGAAATAAGTTAACATTATTCATAATGATAGTTGTTTGTTTGATTATAAAATTATAAAGAAATATACAGAGCTAGATTAAAAAAAAAAAATTAAACAATACTTTATATTCTCAAGCTAATATCACTACTATTTTAACATTTTATAAGCGATATATAATATAAAAGACTATTAAGAGCTCAATAATTTGAAAGTAAATAGTCTATTTTAGAACATGGAAATGTGGTATGTGTTATTTGTTTTCAAATTTAGAACTAAGTCAAATTTAAATGCGTTTGTATATATAAATGTAGAAATATATAAATGTGTATATATATATTTCTATAGTTATATATATATATATATATATATATATATATATATATATATAAATACATTCACTTATTATTTTTAAAATTAATTTTTCTTATCGTAACAATCAGTAACTATGTTTTTTGGATTATAATTATGAATCGGGTAATTATTGTTGAATTAAACTGAAATAGCCCTTATAAGTACCATATAATTAAAAATTTTATTTGGTAACGTATACACTTGATACAGCAACGGCAAAATTATTTCATACAGAAGAAATAGTGTCCATATTTATAAACTTTAAATATGCTGTGCTTTATAACGAATCTCATAATATTCGGCATTACAGTTTTCTAAAATAATAATTGTGTGCATACTAATTTCCCTCTTTATCTGATTATTATAAGCCTTTGTGCTGATTAAGTATGGCATATGCCGAATACCACAAACTCAAAAATAATGTTTTTACTGACATACTTCTATATGGTGACAGCAAAAACTTTTATTTCAAACGAAACATTTTGCAGAGCTGTAGTTCCCACTGGTATGTCCCCGGCCAATATATGAATATGCATTCAGGTGCGGCCGAGTTCTGTCGTATATGCAGCATACGAGTATGAAAACATACGTTATAAATAAAGGATCAAAAGCATTGAGATAAATTGAGTGTCAAAGTTTAGTTATACGTTTAAAAAGATATATTAATACAAAAACTTAAATAATTTACATATCCATGTGTTTAATGTTTGATCTTCACCGTGCTTATAGTAAAGTGTAATATTTTGTGTTTTGTTTGAAATAAGGTCATATCTAGCCTCATTTTTATAGAAATATTTTGCAGTTATATTGAATTACTTTTTAGATTTTACATATTTACCTGTAATTATATTACGTTTCTTTCAGTTCTATAAAGCTCGATTTTTTCTACAAATATTTCCAGTGTTGAGAGACCTATTATCAAGAGATATAAATATATACATATGCAGTGAATTGTAAATTGGATAAAATTATTACCAAGCATAATATTGATTTAGGCTATATGAGTTAACTTAAATACGATAAGTTAAAAATCCTTCACTATAGACCACAGATCAAAGATATAGTGATTCATAAGAAATATTTTCAGTCACGGTTAAAATCATTCACTTAAAGTTGTAAGAAGCAGCATTCCCGCTTTTAATTGCAAAGCATTGAACATTCAAACACTCTTATCATAAAGATTGCTGGGTATTTTTATACATATATGCAATTAATCTGAAGTAAAGTCATAAGTATTTGTTCTTTGCATAATGTTACCTTAATGTTTGTAATACAAGAAAAAGTATGAATTTTAGACTAGATTTAAAAACTTGTTATTGTATAGAAAGTAGATATATTTACAGGATATTAACTTGTTTATTGTAACTGAAATATGAAATATATTCATCACTAGTTTTGGTTCTGCTTCTATAAGAAACATTTGATGAAGAAATTTATCAATAAGGATATTTTACGTTTATACACCGTAGAAAACAGTTTAAAAGTTACCAATCGAAACCTCAAAAGTATTATTTTTTAATTAAATTCTCATAACAACAAAACAAATTCTATACTCTTTAAAACAGGGAATAAATATAAGCTGCTGATTACGCATTTATTCAGGTGCCGTTTCTCAATTAAATTTATCATTACTTACTTACATTATAAGATATGCTTTTATCATATTTGCTTTTGCTACGTCAGATTTATGTATAAGGGTGTAATGGTATATATTTCTCACTTTCATTTGTTCTTTGAAAGCTATTAAAACATAGATTAAAATAATAATCCAACTAAACATAGACTATTAAATAAATATATATTTATATTTTCATCGGTCTAATACTTTTAGAGTTGGTTAACTGTTTTAGAGACATATGGTAATATATGAGAAAGTATACAATAATAAAAATAATATAATATAAGCGCCAATTGGTCTTTCGTATTTGCTTCTGGATATACAGGAAAAGTTTAAACTGTAATTTAAGTCTTTCATTGTGATTAAACAAATATGGTATTTCATTAAATGATCCAATAGTTCTAAAACATTAAAGACAATATAAATATTACAATGTGATTATTAAATTACAATTAAATATGATTATCCCGATGCTTAGTTATTTCAATACATTGATTGATAAAAGATTTAATTCGCTTGTATCCTACGTGTTAGAAGCACATGAATATTTTATATTTGCATGGTTATTACAAATTATGGGAATTTATTCCACTAACTTTTGCTTTTTGATATTGAGAAGTATTTAATACTTCAATAACGCATATTCTCTATCTATAATACGAATAAAGATTTCGAATACAAACATTTTTAACTAACAGACATAACAAACAGCCTACCTAATTTTAGGCAGGAAGTACTATTTTGGATTAAAACCAGAATAATTCTTGACGTAATAACACAATTATTACTATCAGGAGCGCCGCAGACAATGTTTGAACAAAGCTGGTCGGTCTGCTCTATCTCCGCTCTTCTCTAACAAAGTTTTTTATGCAATATTTTCTCAGTTCGTTTTTATTAACAATTGTTTCATAGATATTCTCTGTCAACTAACCAACCGTAACATTTATATATGCTCCATAGTTAACCACAAACCGGTTTTTTTCCTTAGTTCCTTACGTTACGAGGTGCATTTTACATTAAGAATTGTATAAGGATACATTATGATTAAAATAAAGTACAAAAGCTTATGTTATATAACTTTTATATAACTGATGTAAGTGTTTTCAAATGTTTTGCATCAATATTAATATTACATATATATCAATGATCGTGGTAAATGCAAAATTTTTGTACACAAATAAATTATTTAAAGTTGTAATAGACATACATATACGGAAACTTTTAAAAATACGACAGAAATCTTTGCCTAAATAAATTATTCTGATCGCTTTTATCTTATATAAAATTATAACCTTAAAACAGTTGTTTTGTTTAATTCAAGTCAAGCTTAAAAGTAATATTTACTATATTCCGCTTTCCAATTAAAAATGTATGTATTTTATCCTGATGTTGCACTTGCTTAAAACTATAACTTTTTCAGTCATATGTATTAATGGCAATTATCAGTTGGTAATACCTGTGTTAGAATTGAATTTCGAATTAACAAGAGATATTGCGGCAAATAGTACATAACAATGACTGTCATCTCTCATAAAATAGCCTAAAAGCGAACTGTAAATAATGTACAGTCACTACGAACGAAAATATTTGATAATATCTCTAAATTTATAATAGTTATGGTTAAACTGATGACTACGACTATATGTGTTACGATTAAAATTGTTTTTTGTAGTTAAACATATAAATTATTAATTTATGTTTTACTGAATTTAGCCCTCCATAATTTAATGGAATAATATTTTTAACTGTGTGTACTTATTGTACTTAACATTTGGTATGAACTACCCAACAGTAAGTAGGCTAAATTTACAAAAATTAAGAACAACCATTATATTTAAAATAATGGCAAAGTGAAATAAAATTCGAAACTAAAATAAAACGAAATGAAAATAGTTTCTGAAACAGGTAGTACTCCTTCCATTAACTTTATCTACATTACGTGTAACTGGTTTAACTCCGCAGTTTAATCTCTGATCATACTTTTCCAGGCAGTTTTGCTGCAACCAAACTATTCAGAATATAGTTTAGATCTATCATTTAGTGTGTATTTTGTTATATTACCCTAATATATGATGTTTGGACAAATTTGCTTTAGTGAATTAATTTATAGTGTGATTATCGCTTTTTGTGAACACAGTTATTTTTGTGAGAAACTAGCTCTGGATTTCTTATTAGTTTTGTGGCTGCAGGTGCAACGCGAGATTTTCAGAGCGGCTTCAGAAGGTTGTCTTTAGAATGCCCCAGAGGCCTCCCCGAACTCTCGGTACCAACACCTAGCCAACCATCTGACCAGCTACTATCTCTCAAGAGATATACTTTCACTACTATGGATGGTGCAATAAGTTGGAAACCAAAGACAAGTTTGATAAATATATTTAATTGTCTCAACTAATTTTTGAAACATATCTACGTAGGGTGAAAGGGGGACTTTTAAGTTATGTACAAGCCTAGTTGGCACCAAATAAGGAGAAAGCAGCTATGAAGCCTATGTCTATGTAAAAATAGTATTATATTAGTAATTTTCTGTTTAAAGGTAGCTATCGAAGTTGGCAAATTTGAATAATAGTAGGTTTTCGGAACAGTCTCAAATGCTGTAATATGTAGGCTACGACACAACGTTCGAATATTGACATATAACCCTTTCTACGGGCGAGGAAATAATTAGTACCCAGAAACAGAAAGAAAAAAGATAGGAAAATAAGTGTTGTCAAACATACCTGAGAACTGGTGTCCATCCAGGAGGAAGTGAAACGAGGGATTGCCACTGCACAGGATACAAGTCACGAGCACAAAGAGCATGCAAACTACAACTCTCGAAATGAGGTTTTTTAAATGTTGTATCATGTAAGGATAAAAATGTCAGAAATCCTGTTATATTTGTAAGGTTTTTATACTATGGTTTTTTATTTTGTAAAAGAAGCTAGGCAGGAGTGTCAATAAGGTTTCAATAACGAGATGCATAGGTCGCAACTGGCTCCAGTAGATTGTATTTTTTCTTAGGGCAAGAAGGTTAGAGATTGCACCTAGTCCTATAAGGACTTGCGCTGTTTCCGGAGTGACAGAAAATTGTGAATAGGTAATGTTGAGAGTGGGGAACGCCTCATTTCGAGATGAATATAGGGCACTAATCTCAAGAAGAAGAAGAGGAAACCATCTATGAATCAGTCAAAGCAGGCAGGAGGTGGCAAACCCTTATGTCTAGGCTGGCAAGAAAGTTTGACTATTAGGGAACGACACCACAAACTCTAACAGCCATCTCCCGTAGTAGACTAGACCTATCGAACTACCTACTATTTTTTTTAATATATCCTCGAACCAAACACATATCATTATTTATCGTTGTTGACTGGGTTTAGGTTAGGATATGAGTTTTATTTATTTATTTATAAATCTTGTCTTATTTAAAAAATTTAAAAGTTATATAGATATATAATTATTTTACACCTGCTACAATTATTTTTATAAAAACTGCTTTAGATGATAAAAAGGTTATTACCGTTAAATAATATTATCTCCTTTGTAATATGTTATAATTTGGTACTCTATCAGCTGTTGAGTATACAAAATTATTTTGATTTACGTTGCCAAGAGCGAGGCTATTGGTATATTGTTATAATGTATTTTAATTGGTTAGTTCATTGGCCATTAAATAATTAAAATTTTGCATGAACCATCATTTATAAATAGAAAACAAACATTTATACATTCGATGGTGATGATGAGATTTATCGATCGTGTTTACATTTGTGTAATGAGTAACAATGAGGACAGCGGTAACATGTTTTTTGTCATGAATACAATTTTTTTAAGTAATTGAGTGTAATTTATATATGTGACATAGAAACTCGTCTTTTGATAGACTTTAAATTAAATTTAATCGAAGTCTATGGTATGTGGAAACTGTAATTTCTCATATCATTGTTTCTACTTTTTGCAATCATGTGTTAAAATATGTCCCGAAATAAATCTACTTTCTGGAACATAACGATATGTTCTGAAATAAGTTTAATTAACTTTAAACTTTAGTTTAATTAACTCAAAATCATTATCAGGTTTTATTTACCGGAAGGTGCATATAGATTATATTTGGTGAAACCTAAAGTAATCACAAGCTGTGTATTTATGTAGACATGTTTATTTAACAGAACCGGCTCTCCGTAATTGCCTCAACCATATGTTCCGAAACAAAAACGTTTACGTTAGACTGTTACGAAACTGTACACTACCGTATGTACAGATTTTTTTACACATGTAACATGCGCACATTTTGTTTTTGTACTGCAGAATATAATGGAAACGTAAAGTACTTTAAATAATAGTTGTTTGAATTCAGTCGTCGTTCTATTATTATCAACATTTCGTTAACATCTTAAATAAAAAATTCCTTTTTAAATGAGATGTAAATATTCGTAAACTTACTTGACGAAGGAAAGTGGCCATTGTTTTCAATTCAAAACTAGTATTTTTCATAAAAAGGAAACGAGAATTTTCCGCAACTATCAGTCAACTAGTAACTGGTATGTAATTTTTTGAATACGTTGTATGGCCATGTTTAGTATAAAGTGAATATAAAACAAGATGTTAAACGAAAATAGTACGCACATAGTACGCTTTATATAACGTTACAAATTTCGAATGTATATATCAACAGCATAACTGGATGGAAGAAAACGTCTGATATTTAAAAGATTGTTGCTGTCATTCATAACTTAGTAACATAATACAGGTCGGACTAAGATTACTACAACCTTTTTTATTTTTTACTAGATGGTAAATAACTGTACTTGTTAAAGATTCATCCGTAAAATGTTAATAGAGATTTCTTATTAAATACTTTTGAGACAAGACATTTTTAGGATTGTTAAGACAAGACTTCTGGATTATTAAATAGAAAATCAATCAAGCACTGAGCTCTTCATCCTAAGGGATCATAAACTAACGGTTAGCATTCGTTCCGTAGAATGAATATGAAACTTTCTGTTAAAATCCCAAATTAACATGATACATTAATTGTGTTTCCCTTTTTTTGTCAGGTATGTATTTTTTTAAAGGGTTTTTATGGTTTTTGTAAACAAGTTTAATTTAATAGTGACTGCACAATGAAATATTTTATTAGTCTGTAAATTTTCTTTTTAAGAAAACAAATTATTTGGATGTTTAAAACGTCACATGCTTCAATTAGCTAAAGAGAATTATATGGAACTTTATATGGAAATTGTACATTAGTTGCAATATGTTTTTAATTGACACAGTGTTTTTCAATTAGTTCTAAGTACTTTATTCTGAGACACAGATAAATAAAATAATCAAGATTTTTTTTATGTCTCCAATTGGAGATGAATAAAACAAAAAAAAAAAATAAAAAAAGAAACCTCAGCAAATTGCCTTCACGCGACCTCTCGTTTCCAAGAGAAGGTGTGACCTTTAGCGCGTTAAATCGTTCTATTAAGCAAACATGAAAATTATATGTTACTCCAAAGCTTTCTTAATGCTATCAGTTGATTATTGTACACTTATCTTATGTTTTTTTATTTGTAATAATATTTCATAAATTTACCTAATTATGGCACTGTATCATGACTATCTAATACCTGTGCGATAAATGAAATAAAATTACAAGTTAATGCTAAATTAGTTATTAAAAACATTTACTCCTCGTTCCTCAAAGCGTAATTAGAGATTTCAGCTGAAAGCAGAACACAAAATAACTCTTTTTAGTATGTTAAAGAAATAGAGACGGATTAAACCTTATGATGCAAACATCATTCCCGCTGTGTGTTTTTAAATTTACTCTTTCAAAGAATTTCCCTGAAATCCTCATTACTTGTTAAATGTCAGTGCACGTGTTGCTAATTTCACCCCAAGAGGCATGGTCTCAATGCAATCTTTATATTCAAAAGCAACCAAAATATTTACACAAAATATTTAGTTTTAAATTATATTATAAAGTTACCGTCTCTCCTGTTTCATGTATTTTTTTCTTTCTATTTAAATTCACTTTAAACAACATTTATATAATATACTAAGATACCAGTTGTAGAATTCATAGAGGCCACATTATTTTTATACATAAATGCACCATTTAGATATAATTCAATATTGCCTGTGTATACATTGTAGGGAGCGTAATGTATGTATACAATTAGGAGAGGAATTATGGGACAAGTGCTGGCAACCATATAATTAACCCCTTTTTCGTTTCCCAACTCACAAACATCGGAGTGGTGGGTAACATAATATGGTGGATTATAATACTAATAATATTTATATTTCTTTAACAATTAAACGTTTAATAACAAATTCAACATTTCTACACAGTTGTAGTTTAATAGATTACTGTCTTCAACTGTTGATTACACTATTTCGTATTTCACCATGCACTTTTGTTCAAAACATTGGAACTTTAATTTATGCTATGTGGTTATGCAGTTACGATGTAGGTAATTTTTGTTACCATTGCTTTTCAAGGGATTAATTAAGTTATTTTTAATATTTTGTTATTTTAAAACGTGAATGATGAGATTCAGGTTTTGTGTAATGTATAGCTTTAACATAATAGAAAAGGTTCATTGTAGAGATATTATGTATTTAAAAACAATTGAATAAAACGTTATGTTTTAAATCATGTTTGTGATATATGACAAAATGTAACGAGAGGGATGACATTACTATACATGAGCGTTACGCCATGTTGAGAGTACTATCCCGTGTAGTGTACGGCGGATATCTACGCTGAATTGACATAGTTCACTGACCACTCTGTATCAGCTAACGTACGTCACACGAACACTGTTACTCTATAAAGATCCTATTTTGATCCTTAAACGTAAATGAAGCCTCTCTAAAATCAAGTGGTTTCAATTGTAAGCCTATTATTTGGAAGAATTTCTCTATCGACAACATTTAATAACTCTACTACTTTCTATCGATTTCATAGACAGTAATGTACACACACATAATCAATTCAAAACATCGGTAAACCATAAAAACTTACGACCTCTGACCTTTTTCCCACTTACCTGAAAACGTCTTTAATAGTTATCCAGTAGGTTTATGGTATTATAATTTAAGTAATCGTATTGATCCAGGATAAAATGTTTTACTCATTAATATGAGGGGTATAAGACGTACTCTACAGGTTTCATGTACTCTACACATGAATAATTTGTCCCTTGAGCTGAGGCTTTACACTCATGGCTGCAAAGACACGCAAAAAATATATCCTGTTAACAATAGTATTATAATGTTTATTAATACCTTAGTTCACGACCATGAGTAAATACTTCATAAAGAGAAAGAGTAGATTGAGGCTCTCCTTTTAGCTCAAATAATGTTGGACAATTAATCTTGGTCACGTTTCTTCCACTAAGTGTCAGTAACAAATACTCTTATTCTTCTAATTCACAGGACATTAAATTCACAGTTTTTCATGAAGATAATGGCTCTGACCAATGGGGCTTTACCTTAAAGATTGCTTAGATGCTCAGGAAAACCGGTGGTTATAGTTTGTTTTTATACGACAAATTTAGAAAATCTATGACCTAACTATTTACGTAAACTGTGGTAATGTCCTATGAATGTAAAATGGAGTTACGTTAAAAAATCTTTTGGCATTGACTCTCATAGCCTTTCAGTATCATTACTACTATGAAAGACAACCGTATTATTAATCAATTATCTTACTTGCAACGCCTGAACTTATTTTTGATATACCATTTTGGAAATAATAACCGAATTGTAATGACTCAAAAATACAATAATTAATTTATTATGCAATGGATAATCCTTGCATATACTGCAGATGCAAGTGTAGGTGCAGGTGTAAGAACTAACTTTTAAGAGTCATTAGCTGAGGAAGAAGGCTTCTTTATCCAAGAGAACAAAAACACTGTGCGAATCTCCTGGAGATCTAGATATATTTATTTTCATTAATCATACCAAACAGAAATTAATTTCCTCGTGAATGAGTGAAAAATTAAACTATATTACACGTGATTATAATTCATGACTTTGAATATATTATCATTAAAGCATATTTTCACAAATATATTTGGGCTTATAACAGTTCATTATCTTATTATCTTATGTTAATAATTCTCCAATAATGTGTTATTTAGCACTAAGCTGATCCTGGTTCAGCATGTAACGTTAACACTTAGCAAGTTACAGTAAACCTGCCCAGTTACTGAATGTAAATGTCTATTACCATTGCGTTAAGTAAAGTAATCATTATTCTTTTACTTTCAGTTTATTTACGTTTCTCTCCATAGGTTTTGACTTCGTATTGGCTAACAATATAAAGCAGAATAATTAAACGTACTTGTATTACCAATTGAGAAATTTAAACTAACGTTAAAACAGGTTATATAAATTAGGTTATATTGTGAAGATCCTGTCAACCAAAATAACAGAAACAATGCCGTTGCAGCATGTGGGATTTTAAACCCCAATATCTCTCGTTCATATACACAGTCAAATACTTTAGATTTTACAGCTAAATAATCAAGTTATTAAATATTGTAACATCTTCTTTCCTGCCATATTATATAGTTTTATTTATAATGATGATATTGAAATTACTTACAATTATCAATTATTACAATTATTTATAATTGTGTTAAATATTATGAACATTAGATTTGCAGTAAAGTAACAGAGTTACCTCATTACATTACCTCACCGATTTAACATATGAGTGAATCGGGAATTGATGAAATACAACAACTCTTCCATCTGTTTCTACAGTGTATAATTCTCAATATACTTCCCAGCTGTTTTGCTTTCTGTGTCGCTGTATAAACAAAAATTTCGTCTTTGAAAAGTATACAATAAAAAATATGGTATTATAGTATCGTAACAGGTTTCAATGATTCTGCTTTAAGAAATTTGAAAGTTATGGCTCATTTTATTTTTGGAATATCTACCGACCGTTTGACAAGCTCTATAATAAAAAAAGTGTATATCACCCAACAGACAAAAGAGAAATTAAGTCAGCCTACTGACAGTCGCCCAGTGAAATACCACGGTTATTAATTTCATTTAAAATTTAAAGTGCACAGATAAAATCCTACTCGAGTTAGCTACATGCTACATCATACATTCACAATGTTGCCATTAATTCAAGTTTTCTAGCAGTAATAAAATAATAATCAATCCGGTTATATAGGGAGTGTGCCACAAAGCAAGAATACCCTGAAATGAAATCTTGACACGAATTTTAATTTTGAATTTTCAATATACTATTTTATTGAGCTATTAATAGAAATTTGATATGTTAAAATACCATGTAGTAATACAAAATTTCTTTACAAAATTTGTTTATTTTTCAATTTTTTCCTTGCCACATGGATGACTATAAAATCAATGTAAACATATTTCTGCCAAATCCCATAAAGAAACATGCACCATCATAAAATTCAAGGAAACTTTCTATTCCATATTGTTTTCAAAGTATCGTTTCAACAAGCAGATAGAAATTATTTTTCAAGTAATGAGTTTCGCTACTACTCAGTCTAAAGTCTAATAGTAAATTATGCATTCCTAAAATAAATTATAATTATCAAATGTTTGCAATTATGTAATTTTCAAAGTATCGTTTCAACAAGAAGATAGAAATTATTTTTCAAGTAATGAGTTTCGCTACTACTCAGTCTAAAGTCTAATAGTAAATTATGCATTCCTAAAATAAATTATAATTATCAAATGTTTGCAATTATGTAATTTTCAAAGTATCGTTTCAACAAGAAGATAGAAATTATTTTTCAAGTAATGAGTTTCGCTACTACTCAGTCTAAAGTCTAATAGTAAATTATGCATTCCTAAAATAAATTATAATTATCAAATGTTTGCAATTATGTAATTTTAAATAGAATAACTACGAGTGATTACCGTTACAAAGATTTGAAACTTGTTGCTTATGAAAAGAGATTTAATCGCATTAATTATAATCGCTATGAAATTAAAAGTGTTTCCTTGAATGCATTTTAATGACTAAATTTGTCTAACAAAAAAAACTAAAAACCTAATTTCAAACTGGCTATAACGAATTTAAGGATATTCCACAGTATGGAACTTTGAAATATTAAAAACCATTAAATTTTCGGGTGATTGTAAAAATATTTCATTTTTATGTACATAATATATTCCAAGAAAATAGGACAAACAACAAAAAACTAGTGTCTTCAGTCAAATCTGTGACACAGGACAAAATATAAAGAACAGGGATAACGGGTATAAACATTCAATGATGAGTACCAACCCGTGTACTCTACGGTTGATTATTGATTCTGGGACAGCCATCTTACATTACAGTACACAGTTTATAAACATCGTGTCATGGTCCCCGTAAATAAATTAAATATCTCTAGCGGCTAGTTAAAACTTGAGTTTAGATTTTGTGCACCTTCCTCATAGTGCATTAAAACTCAATAATATTTTACTTTGATCAACCCTTCCCATCACAGCTACATTTGTGTATTAAACTATTCCCCTCAATTGTATGTATTTAATATTCTCTTTTATTAAATAAATTAGAGTAATAAAAAGGATTATTCTTACAATAATTCAGCTTGTTCCAACTGTACTAAAATGTACTAAACACTAACTCTTTGAAAATTTTCAATACAATTCCAACGGTATTTTATTTAGTGAAAACCGTCTATGTATAAGCGAGTACGACCACTTTAAAGGTAGGCTTGCAAAGGGCAGGGAGCAGAAAAAATGTTGTCTTCTGAAAGGTATCAGCTGTTTTGCATCAGTTACAACAAAACAATAAGCTATTAACAATTTGTAATTTTACAAAAATTCCAAAGGTACTTCTTCTCGACGGAATCCTTCAACGTATAAGCTAGTAATAACATAACAACAATCATTTAGTAGTTAATGCTAGTCGTTATTAAAATGTATATGTGATAAGAAAGTACTTTATTCGAATTTTAGTAAAAGTTACTTACTTATAAAACACGTGTGTATGGTCCACATTATTCAACACTCATTTGTAAATATGTAAATATCACCTCTCCACTTCATAATATAGGGATTGAGTAATATCCTCATCATTAAAACTTTCTTAAAGTGTAAATATATGGTGGCCTATTTAGAGCAAACACCTTTCAGAGTCCTTATTATATCATTGAAAGTTAAGCTTCAAAATTAGTAAACGTACTAATTGAACGCAAAGACAATTTCCCACAGAGTTTAAAAATATAGATAAGAACCTGGAGTTTCATACTTACAAAATAAGCTCAAATTTTGACTTGATATATTTATCGAAACCAATCCTGATTCTTTAGGTGAAAAAGAGAGGACGCAACTGAATTTTTAGACCTCACCCTAGACAAAAGGAACAGTATTTTTAATATGTTATTTGCCGTGAACAAGAAAATATACATCAGAATAATATCCATTCCACTTCATATCATCCATACAAGAAAAAATTGGCCTCATATAATTCTGTAATTTACCGACATTTCAAAGTACCAATGAATGCAACCAATTATAACAAAGATTTCGATTTCATAAACATACTGCCAATGCTAACAGTTATAACACTATGATGGAAGGAATAGTAAAGAAAAAGAAGAACTTCTTTCTAGTTAATAATAAAGAAAGTGTAAAGCAGGATAGGAAGTTCATATGCGTTGAGTATAGTCCTGAATGCACTAAAAAATTCCTTATATGCCATGGGTTTGACCTATTCTTTAAGAAAAAAACCACACTAGGCACATTAAGGTGTAAATCTCAAAACTTGGACATAAACGTTAAGACCGGCGTTTATAAACTGATTTGTTCCGATTGTTA